>NW_028166565.1:10000-30000 GCF_964263955.1 Coregonus lavaretus
CAGGGTAGGCCTACCAGGTTATTGTTTGCTACAGGGTAGGCCTACCAGGTTATTGTTTGCTACAGGGTAAGCCTACCAGGTTATTGTTTGCTACAGGGTAAGCCTACCAGGTTATTGTTTGCTACAGGGTAAGCCTACCAGGTTATTGTTTGCTACAGGGTAGGCCTACCAGGTTATTGTTTGCTACAGGGTAAGCCTACCAGGTTATTGTTTGCTACAGGGTAAGCCTACCAGGTTATTGTTTGCTACAGGTTTATTTTTTTATTTTTTATTTTTTTTTATTTTTTTACCTTTATTTAACCAGGTAAGCCAGTTGAGAACAGGTTCTCATTTACAACTGCGACCTGGCCAAGATAAAGCAAAGTAGTGCGATAAAAACAACAACACAGAGTTACATATGGGGTAAAAAAAACATAAAGTCAGAAATACAACAGAAAATATATATACAGTGTGTGCAAATGTAGCAAGTTATGGAGGTAATGCAATAAATAGGCTATAGTGCAGAATAATTACAATAGTATTAACACTGGAATTCTAGATGTGCAAGAGATTATGTGCAAATAGAGATACTGGGGTGCAAAAGAGCAAAATAAATAACAATATAGGGATGAGGTAGTTGGGTGTGCTAATTTCAGATGGGCTGTGTACAGGTGCAGTGATCGGTAAGGTGCTCTGACAACTGATGCTTAAAGTTATTGAGGGAGATAAGAGTCTCCAGCTTCAGAGATTTTTGCAATTCGTTCCAGTCATTGGCAGCAGAGAACTGGAAGGAATGGCGGCCAAAGGAGGTGTTGGCTTTGGGAATGACCAGTGAGATATACCTGCTGGAGCGCAGACTACGGGTGGGTGCTGCTATGGTGACCAATGAGCTAAGATAAGGCGGGGATTTGCCTAGCAGTGATTTATAGATGGCCTGGAGCCAGTGGGTTTGGCGATGAATATGTAGTGAGGACCAGCCAACAAGAGCGTACAGGTCACAGTGGTGGGTAGTGTATGGGGCTTTGGAGACAAAACGGATGGCACTGTGATAGACTACATCCAATTTGCTGAGTAGAGTGTTGGAGGCTATTTTGTAAATGACATCGCCGAAGTCAAGGATCGGTAGGATAGTCAGTTTTACGAGGGCATGTTTGGCATCATGAGTGAAGGAGGCTTTGTTGCGAAATAGGAAGCCGATTCTAGATTTAACTTTGGATTGGAGATTCTTTATGTGAGTCTGGAAGTTGAGTTTACAGTCTAACCAGACACCTAGATATTTGTAGTTGTCCACATACTCTAGGTCAGACCCGTCGAGAGTGGTGATTCTAGTCGGGTGGGCGGGTGCTAGCAGCGTTCGATTGAAAAGCATGCATTTAGTTTTACTAGTGTTTAAGAGCAGTTGAAGGCTACTGAAGGATTGTTGTATGGCATTGAAGCTCGTTTGGAGGTTTGTTAACACAGTGTCCAATGAAGGGCCAGATGTATACAAAATGGTGTCGTCTGCGTAGAGGTGGATCTGAGAGTCACCAGCAGCAAGAGCGACATCATTGATATACCCGGAGAAAAGTGTCGGCCCAAGAATTGAACCCTGTGGCACCCCCATAGAGACTGCCATAGGTCCAGACAACAGGCCCTCCGATTTGACACACTGAACTCTATCTGAGAAGTAGTTGGTGAACCAGGCGAGGCAGTCATTTGAGAAACCAATTCTATTTAGTCTGCCAATAAGAATGCGGTGGTTGACAGAGTCGAAAGCCTTGGCCAGGTCGATGAAGGGTAGGGTAGGCCTACCAGGTTATTGTTTGCTACAGGGTAGGCCTACCAGGTTATTGTTTGCTACAGGGTAAGCCTACCAGGTTATTGTTTGCTACAGGGTAGGCCTACCAGGTTATTGTTTGCTACAGGGTAAGCCTACCAGGTTATTGTTTGCTACAGGGTAGGCCTACCAGGTTATTGTTTGCTACAGGGTAAGCCTACCAGGTTATTGTTTGCTACAGGGTAAGCCTACCAGGTTATTGTTTGCTACAGGGTAAACCTACCAGGTTATTGTTTGCTACAGGGTAAGCCTACCAGGTTATTGTTTGCTACAGGGTAAGCCTACCAGGTTATTGTTTGCTACAGGGTAAGCCTACCAGATTATTGTTTGCTACAGGGTAAACCTACCAGGTTATTGTTTGCTACAGGGTAGACCTACCAGGTTATTGTTTGCTACAGGGTACGCCTACCAGGTTATTGTTTGCTACAGGGTAAGCCTACCAGGTTATTGTGTGCTACAGGGTAGGCCTACCAGGTTATTGTGTGCTACAGGGTAAGCCTACCAGGTTATTGTTTGCTACAGGGTAAGCCTACCAGGTTATTGTGTGCTACAGGGTAGGCCTACCAGGTTATTGTGTGCTACAGGGTAGGCCTACCAGGTTATTGTTTGCTACAGGGTAAGCCTACCAGGTTATTGTTTGCTACAGGGTAAGCCTACCAGGTTATTGTTTGCTACAGGGTAAGCCTACCAGGTTATTGTTTGCTACAGGGTAAACCTACCAGGTTATTGTTTGCTACAGGGTAGGCCTACCAGGTTATTGTGTGCTACAGGGTAAACCTACCAGGTTATTGTTTGCTACAGGGTAAGCCTACCAGGTTATTGTTTGCTACAGGGTAAGCCTACCAGGTTATTGTTTGCTACAGGGTAAGCCTACCAGGTTATTGTTTGCTACAGGGTAAACCTACCAGGTTATTGTTTGCTACAGGGTAAGCCTACCAGGTTATTGTTTGCTACAGGGTAAGCCTACCAGGTTATTGTGTGCTACAGGGTAAGCCTACCAGGTTATTGTTTGCTACAGGGTAAGCCTACCAGGTTATTGTTTGCTACAGGGTAGGCCTACCAGGTTATTGTTTGCTACAGGGTAAGCCTACCAGGTTATTGTGTGCTACAGGGTAAGCCTACCAGGTTATTGTTTGCTACAGGGTAGGCCTACCAGGTTATTGTGTGCTACAGGGTAGGCCTACCAGGTTATTGTTTGCTACAGGGTAGGCCTACCAGGTTATTGTGTGCTACAGGGTAGGCCTACCAGGTTATTGTGTGCTACAGGGTAGGCCTACCAGGTTATTGTTTGCTACAGGGTAAGCCTACCAGGTTATTGTTTGCTACAGGGTAAGCCTACCAGGTTATTGTTTGCTACAGGGTAAGCCTACCAGGTTATTGTTTGCTACAGGGTAGGCCTACCAGGTTATTGTGTGCTACAGGGTAAACCTACCAGGTTATTGTTTGCTACAGGGTAAGCCTACCAGGTTATTGTTTGCTACAGGGTAAGCCTACCAGGTTATTGTTTGCTACAGGGTAAGCCTACCAGGTTATTGTTTGCTACAGGGTAAACCTACCAGGTTATTGTTTGCTACAGGGTAAGCCTACCAGGTTATTGTTTGCTACAGGGTAAGCCTACCAGGTTATTGTTTGCTACAGGGCAAGCCTACCAGGTTATTGTTTGCTACAGGGTAAGCCTACCAGGTTATTGTTTGCTACAGGGTAAGCCTACCAGGTTATTGTTTGCTACAGGTTGTGCGCAAAGTTTCAGATTGATCCAGTGAAGCATTGCAATACTGGACTATTTTGTATCAAGTCTGCCCAAATGTGCCAAATTGGTCAATTGATACATTTTCAAGTACATAACTATAGAGAACATACAAAAATGATATGGTAATACAAAAAGTTTACACACTCCCACGAATGTCATACCTGATGGATCATAAGCTTCCCTACAGAAAAGACACTAAAAGTCACACATCTAGATGGCCGGGCGGGGTGGGTGTGGAGACAGAGACAGCATGGGTTCAAACTGTAGAACCCTGTTCCTACATTTGAATATAAAAATGGATTTTATCAAACAAAACTATGCTACATTTTATCTCTTGGACCCATAGGATGACAAATCAGAGCAAGATTACTGAATATATACATTAATCAACTAGTGGTGACTTTAAGAGAACTCTGAGTTGATTAAAATACAACATATAAAACAAGAAACTGTTAGATTGATGTGTATACTTATCAATTTACAGTTGTATAATCATGTCTGATTGTTTTCGCTGGTATTATATGTATTTAAATGGCTCTTCCGGTTTGAACCGGAATACCGGGAAGCCCGGTAATTTCTTGCAATTTTCTCGGGAAGGGATGAAACCTTACTCTATTACACACAGAGAGCTTGCTTTAAAGGCCCGGTGCAGTTCAACATTTAATTTTCCTGTGTTATATATATATATATTTCCGCACTATGAGGTTGGAATAATACTGTGAAACTGTGAAAATGATTATAATGTCCTTTTAGTGTAAGAGCTGTTTGAAAAGACAGCCTGAAATGTCTTCCTGTTTTGGTGGGATGGAGTTTTGGCATGCCTTGTGGCATCACCAGGGGGTAAAATAGTTAATAAACCAATAAGAAAGAGAGTTCCAAACCTCTCGGCCAATAACAGCTAGTTTACAGTTTTCCCCTCCCCACTCAGTCCACTCCCAGACGGTCCTAGAAAAAACTATTGCTTGAGAAATTGCTCTTTGCTAAGAAGCTATTTTTGTTTCTTTTTGGACATTTTAATTGAAAACAATCACAGGAAGGTACTTCATTGTTACCCAGAAATGATTTGATACTGAGATAAAAACGGCTGCATTGAACATCTAACAATAGAACCGCCATAGGCCAACGGCCACCGACGTTTGATTTTGTAAATAAAATAAATCTGCCAAAGAAAAAGCTATGTCCTGCTCCTTCCTGACTTTTCCTAAATGTTTGTATTTGACACTGCTCATTTGTCAGAATTTTGAAATCACAAACAGAAAAGTATTTAGAGCCTTTTTACCTGGGTTTTTTTTCACACGTATTCCTAAATTAACCCAACAAGACAATGTGCTGTATGACGTTGCTACCCAGCCAGCTGCTACTAATGCGTCTCTCTCTCTCGTTCCTCACTGAATGGATGACAAATGGATGAATAGGTGATAATTGTGCACCTTACTTCACCATGTAATTTAAATGAGGCCTAAGTGAATGATAAGGAGGGTGAAGAGGTTGATTTAACTCAGAAAGACAATAAGTGTAATGATTAATTTGTGTTACGCCTATTTTGATGCACGCCTTGGGGGTTGATACCATTCTCTTTTAAGTTTTTACTTTGTAAAAATAAGCTGTTATAGGGACTGTTTTATCTACTGTAACTATATTACTAATCAAATGTACTGTAAGGGAAATGAAAACATGATACATGTTGCAGTAGTCCTTTAGAATAATACAAAACATATTTACATTTACATTTTAGTCATTTAGCAGACGCTCTTATCCAGAGCGTATCCTTGATTCTATCCATGTTGATGCGCAGGAAACAAATGATGCCAGTCAGCCTGCACAGCCGGCCCCATCGACACTACACCTAAACGACACCCAAACTCATTTCACACATAGTAAGAGTTAACATATAGACAAGATTACATTGACAACAATCTGATGAGTGACAACATTAGGCCTGTTAGTTGTCAAATTGTACATGAAGAGATGGGCACATCTTGTAATTTACAGATGCAGGGAAAAGGATCATCGCTTTATTCAAATCCTCCTTCAATGTCATATGCAGGTAAAACATTGTGATTTCTATATAGTATCAGAAAGAGCATAGTCTGCACTTTCTATTACACTTACATTTGCCAAATAACTCTCATAATTCAAGAGGTGCAGCTCTATTTCCAAATGTTACTTTTTCCAAGAATATCCGTGCGGTCCGTACATTCATCACGTGACCACTATAATAAAGCCATTTTAGCAGACGCTTTTATCCAAAGCGACTTACAGTCATGTGTGCATGCATTTTTTTTTTGTGTATGGGTGGTCCCGGGGATCGAACCCACTACCCTGGCGTTACAAGCGCCATGCTCTACCAATTGAGATACATTGTTCTGGCTACTAAGCAAAAAACTAATAAAATAATAAAATACAAATTAAATGATGCTATTTATTTATGCAATTCATCCTTTAAAATTGTTCTTGAACTGGTGCTTTTGTTCAGGTATTCAGCAAATAATTTGACCTGTGACCTGGCTGGTTATATCACTATCATCTTTTTAGTTTCTATTCTGTCAACAGAAGCTGTAACTGGATTTTATTCATTACTCATTAGTACATCTCTATTACTAATCAAATCTACAAATAAAGTTGATCAAATGGACTGTAATGTTTCTATTGTAATGGAAACTAAAGTAGGATACAGGCCTACAGTCTTTTCTAGGACTTTGTAGACTTATACAAAACATATCCTTGACTCTATCTAAACAAATAACTTTTTATTTTAAATTTTTTATTGATATATTTCCACGAATATTTCTTCATGCAATTAATCCTTTACAATAGTTGATGCACTATTTATCAAGCGTTGGTGATTATGTTTGCTGCACCTTGTGGGTTGATGTGAATCTGATGCTAAAGGAGACGCCCGGCAACGCTCTCTAGCGGGTACTGATAGGCTGAAAGGGACGCCCGCAACGCTCTCTAGCGGGTACTGATAGGCTGAAAGGGACGCCCGGCAACGCTCTCTAGCGGGTACTGATAGGCTGAAAGGGACGCCCGGCAACGCTCTCTAGCGGGTACTGATAGGCTGAAAGGGACGCCCGGCAACGCTCTCTAGCGGGTACTGATAGGCTGAAAGGGACGCCCTGCAACGCTCTCTAGCGGGTACTGATAGGCTGAAAGGGACGCCCTGCAATGCTCTCTAGCAGGTACTGATAGGCTGAAAGGGACGCCGGCAACGCTCTCTAGCGGGTACTGATAGGCTGAAAGGGACGCCCGGCAACGCTCTCTAGCGGGTACTGATAGGCTGAAAGGGACGCCCGGCAACGCTCTCTAGCGGGTACTGATAGGCTGAAAGGGACGCCCGGCAACGCTCTCTAGCGGGTACTGATAGGCTGAAAGGGACGCCCCGGCAACGCTCTCTAGCGGGTACTGATAGGCTGAAAGGGACGCCCGGCAACGCTCTCTAGCGGGTACTGATAGGCTGAAAGGGACGCCCGGCAACGCTCTCTAGCGGGTACTGATAGGCTGAAAGGGACGCCCGGCAACGCTCTCTAGCGGGTACTGATAGGCTGAAAGGGACGCCCGGCAACGCTCTCTAGCGGGTACTGATAGGCTGAAAGGGGACGCCCGGCAACGCTCTCTAGCGGGTACTGATAGGCTGAAAGGGACGCCCGGCAACGCTCTCTAGCGGGTACTGATAGGCTGAAAGGGACGCCCGGCAACGCTCTCTAGCGGGTACTGATAGGCTGAAAGGGACGCCCGGCAACGCTCTCTAGCGGGTACTGATAGGCTGAAAGGGACGCCCGGCAACGCTCTCTAGCGGGTACTGATAGGCTGAAAGGGACGCCCGGCAACGCTCTCTAGCGGGTACTGATAGGCTGAAAGGGACGCCCGGCAACGCTCTCTAGCGGGTACTGATAGGCTGAAAGGGACGCCCGGCAACGCTCTCTAGCGGGTACTGTAGGCTGAAAGGGACGCCCTGCAACGCTCTCTAGCGGGTACTGATAGGCTGAAAGGGACGCCCTGCAATGCTCTCTAGCAGGTACTGATAGGCTGAAAGGGACGCCCGGCAACGCTCTCTAGCGGGTACTGATAGGCTGAAAGGGACGCCCGGTAACGCTCTCTAGCGGGTACTGATAGGCTGCTCTGACAGGGATTTGGGCATCTGAGAGTATTTTTAATTAAACAAACATCAAAGTGTCTCATTTTCATCCCTTTGGCGTGGTGGAAGGAATACACACTAGAATACACTGTTATTTCTAACAATACTTCACTGTATTTTAGCTTTGTGTCTCGTTTTATTTTTTGAAAAAAAAAAAAAAAAAAAAAAGTGTGCTTCTCATTTGAAGTATAGGAGATACAATTGTTTTAGTCCTTTTTTTTAGTCACCCAGCTTGAGATAAAGACCTTGGATGCGTCTGAAATGGCCCCCTATTCTCTGTGTAGTGCACTACATTCGACCAGAGCTCTATGGGCCATTTTGGATGCAGCCGAGGAGATGAATACCTCATCTTGAGAACCCAGCTTGATTCACTTAACAAC
Organism: Coregonus lavaretus; assembly: GCF_964263955.1. Lineage (NCBI taxonomy): Eukaryota > Metazoa > Chordata > Actinopteri > Salmoniformes > Salmonidae > Coregonus > Coregonus lavaretus. The sequence continues at coordinate 18,064 of NW_028166565.1, forward strand.
AAACCTGAGAATAGAACCTGGAATAGCTGCATGCCAGCAGTCCTCCAGTAGCGGTGCTCTCCTGCTGAATTAGACTATTCACACTCTCCTCTCTCACATTCACCTTAGATTCGCCTTGATGATTTCCTGCAGAAAATCAATGATTCAGTCGCTTTTCAGAACCCCCCCCCCCCCCCCCCACCCCGATGGTGTAGACAAGGTTTCCCCAGCGGCAATGATTTCAATCAGCCAGCATGTGAATTCACAGGGCTTTTCAGAATAGAATGGAACACTCTAGAATAGATTGGACAAATAAGTCATTTATGTGTGGAAGATGGATTCAAATGGATTTGTTCAACAATGCCTTGAACACAGGCATACATGTGGATGTACACACAAACTCACACACACACACACACACACACACACACACACACACACACACACAAGCAATTATTTCCCAAAATGTCTCCTTTATGATGCTATAGTTTTAGGATGCAGTGCTGTAAAGGTGAGTAGCAGAATAAGATAGAGTGCTACTGTGGTGAGCAATTCTCCCATCCTGCATCCTGCCCTCTGACTTAACTATATTGACCTTTACCTGCTGCAGGCGGCACTTAGATAAAGCTCACAGCCTGCCCCTAGAAGAGAGAGGAGAGAGAGAGAGAGAGAGAGACAGAGAGAGACAGAGAGAGAGAGAGAGAGAGAGAGAGAGAGAGAGAGGAGAGAGAGAGAGAGAGAGAGAGAGAGAGAGAGAGAGAGAGAGGTAGAGAGAGAGAGAGAGAGAGACAGAGAGAGAGAGAGAGAGAGAGAGAGAGAGAGAGAGAGAGAGAGAGAGAGAGAGAGAGAGAGAGAGATTGGTAGGCAGAGAGAGAGAGAGAGAGAGAGAGAGAGATTGGTAGGCAGAGAGAGAGAGAGAGAGAGGAGGTGGGAGAGAGAGAGAGAGAGAGAGAGAGAGAGAGAGAGAGGTAGAGAGAGAGAGAGAGAGAGAGAGAGACAGAGAGAGAGAGAGAGAGAGAGAGAGAGAGAGAGAGAGAGAGAGAGAGAGAGAGAGAGAGAGAGGTAGAGCGAGAGAGAGAGAGAGAGAGACAGAGAGAGAGAGAGAGAGAGAGAGAGAGAGAGAGAGAGAGAGAGAGAGAGAGAGAGAGAGAGAGAGAGAGAGAGAGAGAGAGAGAGAGAGAGAGAGAGAGAGATTGGTAGGCAGAGAGAGAGAGAGAGAGAGAGAGAGAGATTGGTAGGCAGAGAGAGAGAGAGAGAGAGAGGTGGGAGAGAGAGAGAGAGAGAGAGAGAGAGAGAGAGAGAGAGAGAGAGAGAGAGAGAGAGAGAGAGAGAGAGAGAGATTGGTAGGCAGAGAGAGAGAGAGAGAGAGAGATTAGTAGGCAGAGAGAGAGAGAGAGAGAGAGAGAGAGAAGGAGAGAGAGAGAGAGAGAGAGAGAGAGAGAGATTGGTAGGCAGAGAGAGAGAGAGAGAGAGAGAGAGAGAGAGAGAGAGAGAGAGAGAGAGAGAGAGAGAGAGAGATTGGTAGGCAGAGAGAGAAAGCCCAATAGGAGAGCAATTGCTAACCTGCCATAGCAGTTATATTCATTTGTTGTGTGTAAGAGTAGTGTTCTGTTTAAATGTAATGTCTCCCAATAGCACATCCATCTAAAATCAATTTCCATCTAAACCCTCCGAATAAAAAGCTGCTTAAGCCTTCAGATTGATGAGAACCCTATTGACATCACATAGTGACAAACAACCTCCATTATACCAACACATCAGTCTAAAAATGGAGCTGTGTGTGTGTGTGTGTGTGTGTGTGTGTGTGTGTGTGTGTGTGTGTGTGTGTGCAATTGTGTGTTGGACCATGTGTGTCTGTGTTCGAGGCCTTGAATAGAAGTCATTTGTCAGATAAATGATGACATGTCAGAGTGTGTTTAATCCTAACCCTTTAGACGGAGCCTTCACAGCCTGTCCATTCTTAATCCCATATTACTATTTAAATTAGAAATATGGGAACCAGCTCTAATAATCTCACATTGTGACGAACAGTGTGATCTCGTGTTTATATAAAGCTTTACAGGGTAATGATTTGGGCGAGAGGAGCCCCTGCTGAGATGTGACAAAGGTTTCTGTGACGTTCTTCTCAAATCGAAATCAAATCAACGTTTATTGGTCGTGTACACAGTTTTGCAGGTGTTTTCGCAGGTGCAGCAAAATGCTTACGTTTCCAGCTCCAACAGTGAAGTAATATCTAGCAATACAATAACAATACACACATTCAAGATCAACATTCACAACCAGCTAAGATCAACCATCACAACCAGCTAAGATCAACCATCACAACCAGCTAAGATCAACCATCACTACCAGCTAAGATCAACCATCACAACCAGCTAAGATCAACCATCACAACCAGCTAAGATCAACCATCACAACCAGCTAAGATCAACCATCACAACCAGCTAAGATCAACCATCACAACCAGCTAAGATCAACCATCACAAGCAGAAAGTGAAGGTGGTGCTCATCCAGGATGATAAATGATGGGTGATCACACTACCACCGTGTCAGTGGAGACCCTAAAGCCTTTTAATTACTAGAACAACGTCTACAACATGTTCTAGCACCTTCTAACGACATCACCTTCTGGAGGAGGAGCTAAGCTGAGCTGCAGCAGGATTACATATCGGAGATCAGGAGGAGGAATCAGACGAGAGGATTGGGAGGCTGGGAAGATATGGGAGAGGATATGTAAATCAACCCTGAGAACACACACACACACACACAGACACACAGACAGACAGAAAGACAGACAGACAGACAGACAGACAGACAGACAGACAGACAGACAGACAGACAGACAGACACAGACACACACACACACACACACACAGACAGACAGACAGACAGACACACACACTCACACACACACACACACACACACACCAGTGGCGTTTAAGATGAGGGAGGACGATTTATTTTCATGAGCATGGCCTTATTTCTATTACAGCATATTGGATGACTGTCATCCATATTCCATTCACCCAGTTCAATGTAACATCGATAGGTTTAGGCTACTACATGATACTCTAATGTTCCCTGTACCCATCACGAGGTTGCTACAACCTAGCCTATGAATGAAAGTTTACAACGTAGGTGGACACAGGTCGAGAGACAAATTTGAGGTTACAGACAGTGACACATGGACAGACAGTGACACGTTCAATACCGCCTTGCCTGCATCTAGCTGAAATAGGGTGTAATCATTAGTCCAACTGTTGCAAACAAGAGTTTCTATTGGACAGATTCAGGTATGTTTATCCCTGTTTTGTTCCGTTTGCTTCCGTTTAAGACACGTTTTTCAACAGAATCGGCGGAATGAATACACCCCTGATCAGGCGTCAACACAGTTCACTCTCATAGCAGCCACGTTGTATTCCTGCTCTTCCCTTCGCTTGTGGACTTCAATGCTCAACACATCAGCTGTATGTGACCAGGTGAAAAAACCTTTCCAAGCCTCTACACACAGTCTACATCGTTGTCACCATATTAGCTAAAGTAACGTCATAGTCAGCATAGCTAATAGAAATAACGTGTTAGTAAACCTGCTACAATCATGCAGTAACGTTACAGTGGACAGTCAGTAAGCAGTTACACCGGCGGGCCCCGGTGGCAATAAATTAGTAATACCAAAAGCTTACTTTGACTTGAAAGAGTTCCAGTGTTGTGTTGGAAAGTCATAGCCAGCTAGCTAACATAGCATCCCTCTGTTTGAGCATGGTGTTTCAGTAGGCTAAACTAGCTAGCTTCATTTGCTAGCTAAGTAAGTGAAACTGAAAGTGAAAATAAATGACAATATCTCTCTCTCTCTCTCTAGTTTGATTTAAAAAGGATAACCTTTTTAATGTTTTACAATTTTTATGAAATTCACTGAGGAGGATGGTCCTCCCCTTCCTCCTCTGAGTAGCCTCCACTGACACAATCACACACTCTCACACACACACACACACACACACACACACACACACACACACACACACACTCATACACACTCATACACACACACACACATTATTATTTTCTTCCTACATTAATAGAAATTAATTGAAACTGTAGGCTACATCAACTGGATCTGATCATGTGCCAGCACCTGCAGTTCAAGCCTCACTCTATGCTTATGCGCGAGTGAAGTGAGTTAGGAAAAACTGAAAGTATGCAATCCTAGAAATAGTTTTCTCATAAAAACTTTATATGTCCAAACAGAATGAAATAGACTTCCCCCAAATAACATGGTCGCTGTGGCAGAACGTTTATTTTGATTGGCGATGTTGTGCATTTATCAAAATCCCATCAGGAGTCCTGATTTCAGATGTCATGTAAACAAGATTATTAGTGGCGCAGCGATCTAAGGCACAGCAGTGCTTGAGGCGTCCCTACAGATCCGGGTTTGATCCCGGGCTGTGTCGGAGCCTGCCCCGACCAGAAGACCCATGAGGCGACGCAAAATTGGCCCAGCGTCGTCCGGGTTAGGAGAGGGTTTGGCCGGCCGGGATGTCCTTGTCCCATCACGCTCTAGCGACTCCTGTGGCGGACCGGGCACATGCACGCTGACACGATCGCCAGTTGTACGGTGTTTCCACCGACATATTGGTGCGGCTGGCTTCCGGGTTAAGCGAGCAGTGTGTCAAGAAGCAGTGCGGCTTTGCACGGTCGTGTTTCGGAGGACGCATGGCTCTCGACCTTCGCCTCTCCCGAGTCCGTACGGGAGTTGCAGTGATGGGACAAGACTGTAATTACCAGTTGGATATCACGACATTGGAGGGAAAAGGGGTAAACATTTATTATTTATTTTTATTATTATTATTAAGGAAAATGTATCGAAACTTAATGGCAGACCTAGACCCTGTCACACTGAACGACCCAAGTTGTCCGACAATCGTTTACAACCTAAGAATTTGCCGACAACGTGGACATTTTGTCTGGGACGGCAAAATCGTGACATAAGATGGCTAAAATCATACAGTCTGTGTTTGTGTTTTCTATTTCACAGGACTTCAGATGGATAACAGAGGAAATACTGTAGAATCAATAGAAATGAATCAGATGGATAGCAGAGGAAATACTGTAGAATCAATAGAAATGAATCAGATGGATAACAGAGGAAATACTGTAGAATCAATAGAAATGAATCAGATGGATAGCAGAGGAAATACTGCAGAATCAATAGAAATGAATCAGATGGATAGCAGAGGAAATAATGTAGAATCAATAGAAATGAATCAGATGGATAGCAGAGGAAATACTGTAGAATCAATAGAAATGAATCATCAGATGGATAGCAGAGGAAATACTGTAGAATCAATAGAAAATAATCAGATGGATGACAGAGGAAATACTGTAGAATCAATAGAAATAAATCAGATGGATAACAGAGGAAATACTGTAGAAACAATAGTACTGTCTTGCTTCATGAGAATCCTTGTACAGGACATTTACCAGTTTAGTTGTTTTCTACAATTAACGACTCTTCAGTTGAATAGCAGAGGAAATAGAGTCAATTCTTGGAATGTACAGTCGTGGTCAAAAGTTTTGAGAATGACACAATTATTGGTCTTCACAGAGTTCGCTGCTTCAGTGTGATGAGATATTTTTTGTCAGATGTTACTGTGGTATACTGAAGTATAATTACTAGCATTCCATAAGTGTCAAAGGCTTTTATTGACAATTACATTAAGTTTATGCAAAGAGTCAATATTTGCAGTGTTGACCCTTCTTTTTCAAGACCTCTGCAATCCGCCCTGGCATGCTGTCAATTAACTTCTGGGCCACATCCTGACTGATGGCAGCCCATTCATGCATAATGCTTGGAGTTTGTGGGTTTTTGTTAGTCCACCCGCCTCTTGAGGATCGACCACACGTTCTCAATGGGATTAAGGTCTGGGGAGTTTCCTGGCCATGGACCCAACATTTCGATGTTTTGTTCCCCGAGCCACTTAGTTATCACTTTTGCCTTATGGCAAGGTGCTCCATCATGCTGGAAAAGGCATTGGTCGTCACCAAACTGTTCTTGGATGGTTGGGAGAAGTTGCTCTCGGAGGATGTGTTGGTACCATTCTTTATTCATGGCTGTGTTCTTAGGCAAAATTGTGAGTGAGCCCACTCCCTTGGCTGAGAAGCAACCCCACACATGAATGGTCTCAGGATGCTTTACTGTTGGCATGACACAGGACTGATGGTAGTGCTCACCTTGCCTTCTCCGGACAAGGTGTTTAACGGATGCCCCAATCAATCGGAAAGGGGATTCATCAGAGAAAATTACTTTACCCCAGTCCTCAGCAGTCCAATCCCTGGACCTTTTGCAGAATATCAGTCTGTCCCTGATGTTTTTCCTGGAGAGAAGTGGCTTCTTTGCTGCCCTTGACACCAGGCCATCCTCCAAAAGTCTTCGCCTCACTGTGCGTGCAGATGCACTCACACCTGCCTGCTGCCATTCCTGAGCAAGCTCTGCACTGGTGGTGCCCCAATCCCGCAGCTGAATCAACTTTAGGAGACGGTCCTGGCGCTTGCTGGACTTTCTTGGGCGCCCTGACGCCATCTTCACAACAATTGAACCACTCTCCTTGAAGATCTTGATTATCCGATAAATGGTTGATTTAGGTGCAATCTTACTAGCAGCAATATCCTTGCCTGTGAAGCCCTTTTTGTGCAAAGCAATGATGACAGCACGTGTTTCCTTGCAGGTTACCATGGTTAACAGAGGAAGAACAATGATTTCAAGCACCACCCTCCTTTTAAAGCTTCCAGTCTGTTATTCTAACTCAATCAGCATGACAGAGTGATCTCCAGCCTTTTCCTCGTCAACACTCTCACCTGTGTTAACGAGAGAATCACTGACATGATAGCAGCTGGTCCTTTTGTGGCAGGGCTGAAACATAGTGGAAATGTTTTTTGGGGGATTAAGTTCATTTTCATGGCAAAGAGGGACTTTGCAATTAATTGTAATTCATCTGATCACTCTTCATGACATTCTGGAGTATATGCAAATTGCCATCATCAAAACTGAGGCAGCAGACCTTGTGAAAATTTGTATTTGTGTCATTGTTACCCAACGCTTAGGTTTACCTCCACTTTACTCATATCCTTCCATATCCTTGTCTGTACATAATGCCCTGAATCTTTTCTACAACGCCCGGAAATCTGCCCCCTTTATTCTATGTACCCAACGCACTAGAAGACCAGTTCTTAAAGCCTTTAGCCGTATCCTTATTCTAGTCCTCCTCTGTTCCTCTGGTGATGTAGAGGCTAACCCAGGCCCTGCAGCCCCCAGTATCACTCCTACTCCCCAGGCGCTATCATTTGTTGACTTCTGTAATCGCAAAAGCCTTGGTTTCTTGCATGTTAATATCAGAAGTCTACTTCCTAAGTTTGAGTTATTCACTGCGTTAGCACACTCCGCCAACCCTGATGTTCTAGCAGTGTCTGAATCCTGGCTTAGGAAGGCCACCAAAAATTCTGAAATGTCCATCCCCAACTATAACATTTTCCGTCTAGATAGAACTGCCAAAGGGGGTGGAGTTGCAATCTACTGTAGAGATAGCCTGCAGAGCTCTATCATACTATCCAGGTCTGTGCCCAAACAGTTTGAGCTTCTACTTCTAAAAATCCACCTTTCCAGAAATAAGTCTCTCACTGTTGCCGCTTGCTACAGACCCCCCTCAGCCCCCAGCTGTGCCCTGGACACCATATGTGAATTGATTGCCCCCCATTTATCCTCAGAGTTCGTACTGCTTGGTGACCTAAACTGGGATATGCTTAACACCCCGGCCATCCTACAATCCAAACTAGATGCCCTCAATCTCACACAAATTATCAACGAACCTACCAGGTACAACCCTAAATCCGTAAACATGGGTACCCTCATAGATATCATCCTGACTAACTTACCCCCTAAATACACCTCCGCTGTCTTCAACCAGGATATCAGCAATCACTGCCTTATTGCCTGCGTCCGTAACGGGTCCACGGTCAAACGACCACCCCTCATCACTGTAAAATGCTCCCTAAAACACTTTAGCGAGCAGGCCTTCCTAATTGACCTGGCCCAGGTATCCTGGATGGATATAGATCTCATTCCGTCAGTAGAGGATGCCTGGTTGTTCTTTAAAAGTAATTTCCTCTCAATCTTAAATAAACATGCCCCATTCAAAAAATACAGAACTAAGAACATATATAGCCCCTGGTTCTCCTCAGACTTGACTGCCCTTGACCAGCACAAAAACATCCTGTGGCGTACTGCATTAGCATCAAATAGCCCCCGCGATATGCAACTTTTCAGGGAAGTTAGGAACCAATATACACAAGCAGTCAGGAAAGCAAAGGCTAACTTTATCAAACAGAAATTTGCATCCTGTAGCACTAACTCCAAAAAGTTTTGGGACACTGTAAAGTCCATGGAGAATAAGAGCACTTCCTCCCAGCTGCCCACTGCACTGAGGCTAGGAAACACTATCACCACTGATAAATCTACAATAATCGAGAATTTCAACAAGCATTTTGCTACGGCTGGCCATGCTTTCCACCTGGCTACCACTACCCCGGCCACCAACTCTACACCCTCCGCTGCAACTTGCCCATGCCCCCCCCCCCCCACTTCTCCTTCACACAAATTCAGACAGCTGATGTTCTGAAAGAGCTGCAAAATCTGGACCCCTACAAATCAGCTGGGCTAGACAATCTGGACCCTTTCTTTCTAAAACTAGCCGCCGAAATTGTCGCAACCCCTATTACTAGCCTGTTCAACCTCTCTTTCGTAACGTCTGAGATCCCCAGAGATTGGAAAGCTGCCGCGGTCATCCCCCTCTTCAAAGGGGGTGACACTCTAGATCCAAACTGTTACAGACCTATATCCATCCTGCCCTGCCTTTCGAAAGTATTTGAAAGCCAAGTTAACAAACAGATCACCGACCATTTCGAATCCCACCGTACCTTCTCCGCTATGCAATCCGGTTTCCGAGCTGGTCATGGGTGCACTTCAGCCACGCTCAAGGTCCTAAACGATATTATAACCGCGATCGATAATAGACAGTACTGTGCAGCCGTCTTCATCGACCTGGCCAAGGCTTTTGACTCTGTCAACCACCGCATTCTTATTGGCAGACTAAATAGCCTTGGTTTCTCAAATGACTGCCTCGCCTGGTTCACCAACTACTTCTCAGATAGAGTTCAATGTGTCAAATCGGAGGGCCTGTTGTCTGGACCTATGGCAGTCTCTATGGGGGTGCCACAGGGTTCAATTCTTGGGCCGACACTTTTCTCCGTGTATATCAATGATGTCGCTCTTGCTGCTGGTGACTCTCAGATCCACCTCTACGCAGACGAAACCATTTTGTATACATCTGGCCCTTCATTGGACACTGTGTTAACAAACCTCCAAACGAGCTTCAATGCCATACAACACTCCTTCAGTAGCCTCCAACTGCTCTTAAACACTAGTAAAACTAAATGCATGCTCTTCAATCGAACGCTGCTGGCACCCGCCCACCCGACTAGAATCACTACTCTCGACGGGTCTGACCTAGAGTATGTAGACAACTACAAATACCTAGGTGTCTGGTTAGACTATAAACTCTCCTTCCAGACTCACATTAAGAATCTCCAGTGAAATCTAGAATCGGCTTCCTATTTCGCAACAAAGCCTCATTCACTCATGCTGCCAAACATGCCCTCGTAAAACTGACTATCCTACCGATCCTTGATTTCGGCGATGTCATTTACAAAATAGCCTCCAACACTCTACTCAGCAGATTGGAAGTAGTCTATCACAGTGCCATCCGTTTTGTCTCCAAAGCCCCATACACTACCCACCAGTGTGACCTGTACAAATCAAATCAAATCAAATTTTATTGGTCACATGCGCCGAATACAACAGGTGCAGACATTACAGTGAAATGCTTACTTACAGCCCTTAACCAACAGTGCATTTATTTTTAACAAAAAAAGTAAAATTAAAACAACAACAAAAAAAGTGTTGAGAAAAAAAGAGCAGAAGTAAAATAAAATAACAGTAGGGAGGCTATATATACAGGGGGGTACCGGTGCAGAGTTAATGTGCGGGGGCACCGGCTAGTTGAGGTAGTTGAAGTAATATGTACATGTGGGTAGAGTTAAAGTGACTATGCATAAATAATTAACAGAGTAGCAGCAGCGTAAAAAGGATGGGGTGGGGGGGCAGTGCAAATAGTCCGGGTAGCCATGATTAGCTGTTCAGGAGTTTTATGGCTTGGGGGTAGAAGTCTTTTGGACCTAGACTTGGCACTCCGGTACCGCTTGCCGTGCGGTAGCAGAGAGAACAGTCTATGACTAGGGTGGCTGGAGTCTTTGACAATTTTGAGGGCCTTCCTCTGACACCGCCTGGTATAGATGTCCTGGATGGCAGGAAGCTTGGCCCCAGTGATGTACTGGGCCGTACGCACTACCCTCTGTAGTGCCTTGCGGTCGGAGGCCAAGCAGTTGCCATACCAGGCGGTGATGCAACCAGTCAGGATGCTCTCGATGGTGCAGCTGTAGAATTTTTTGAGGATCTGAGGACCCATGCCAAATCTTTTCAGTCTCCTGAGGGGGAATAGGCTTTGTCGTGCCCTCTTCACGACTGTCTTGGTGTGTTTGGACCATGATAGTTCGTTGGTGATGTGGACACCAAGGAACTTGAAGCTCTCAACCTGTTCCACTACAGCCCCGTCGATGAGAATGGGGGTGTGCTCAGTCCTCTTTTTTTTTCCTGTAGTCCACAATCATCTCCTTTGTCTTGGTCACGTTGAGGGAGAGGTTGTTGTCCTGGCACCACACGGCCAGGTCTCTGACCTCCTCCCTGTAGGCTGTCTCATCGTTGTCGGTGATCAGGCCTACCACTGTTGTGTTGTCGGCAAACTTAATGATGGTGTTGGAGTCGTGCCTGGCCATGCAGTCATGGGTGAACAGAGAGTACAGGAGGGGACTGAGCACGCACCCCTGAGGGGCCCCCGTGTTGAGGATCAGTGTGGCAGATGTGTTGTTACCTACCCTTACCACCTGGGGGCGGCCCGCTCTTGTTGGCTGGTCCTCACTACATGTTCGTCGTCAAACCCACTGGCTCCAGGCCATCTATAAATCACTGCTAGGTCATTTATCTATCAAAGACACCAGATATCATGTACTTCTCCAGCAATAAGCCTATAAAATGCATGTGTGGATGTTCTTCCATCTTCTCTCAGCCAGACAGTCAGTAATAGTTAGTTAGAGCAACTTTCCATCCCTCTATCCCTCCATCCCTCCATCTCTCCATCCCTCCATCTCTCCATCTCTCCACCCCTACATCTCTCCATCTCTCCATCTCTCTATCCCTCCAACTTTCCATCCCTCTATCCCTCCATCTCTCTATCCCTCCATCTCTCCATCTCTCCACCCCTACATCTCTCCATCTCTACATATCTCCATCTCTCCATCTCTCCATCCCTCCATCTCTCCATATCTCCATCTCTCCATCTCTCCATCCCTCCATCTCCATCTCTCCATCCCTCCATCCCTCCATCTCTCCATCTCTACTTCTCTCCATCTCTCCATCCCTCCATCTCTCCATTACATTTACATTTTAGTCATTTAGCAGACGCTCTTATCCAGAGCGACCTACAGTTAGTGAGTGCATACATCTTTCATACTGGCCCCCCGTGGGAAACGAACCCACAACCCTGGCGTTGCAAGCGCCATGCTCTACCAACTGAGCTACAGGAGGGCGGATACATACAATTTAATAATTAAATACTCGTAGATAAAAGGTTGAATATTTTGGGACGCACATCATAAAGGGAGGGGAGGGGTGGAGGAGTAGAAGGATGGCTGCTGTGTGTTTCTCTCTCAGGATGATATTCTCTGTACTGAAGCGTGATACTACCCCATTAAAAACAAAAGAATCACAAGTTTCTTTCTGTCATAATAGCATGA
>NW_028166565.1:35000-46717 GCF_964263955.1 Coregonus lavaretus
AAATCTTGCTTGTTTGTAGGTGACCAAATACTTATTTTCCACCATAATTTGCAAATAAATTCATTAAAAATCCTACAATGTGATTTTCTGGATTTTTTTTTCTCAATTTGTCTGTCATAGTTGACGTGTACCTATGATGAAAATTACAGGCCTCTCTCATCTTTTTAAGTGGGAGAACTTGCACAATTGGTGGCTGACTAAATTCTTTTTTCCCCCACTGTATGTACATATGGGGCGGCAGGTAGCTTAGTGGTAAAGAGTGTTGTGCCAGTAACCGAAAGGTCGCTGGTTCTAATCCCCGAGCCGACTAGGTGAAACATCTGTCGATGTGCTCTTGAGCAAGGCACTTAACCCTAATTGCTCCTGTAAGTCACTCTGGACGCTCTACCAACTGAGCTACACGGGACTTGGAAAATTCCAGAAAATGATGTCATGGCTTTAGAAGCTTCTGATAGGCTAATTGACGTCAATTGGAGGTGTACCTGTGGATGTATTTCAAGGCCTACCTTCAAACTCAGTGCCGCTTTGCTTGACATCATGGGAAAATCCAAATAAATCACAAGACCTCCACAAGTCTGGTTCATCCTTGGGAGCAATTTCCAAATGCCTGAAGGTACCACGTTCATCTGTACAAACAATAGTACGCAAGTATAAACACCATGGGACCACGCAGCCGTCATAGAGCTCAGGAAGGAGACGCGTTCTGTCTCCTAGAGATGAACGTACTTTGTTGCGAAAAGTGCAAATCAATCCCAGAACAACAGCAAAGGACCTTGTGAAGATGCTGGAGGAAACAGGTACAAAAGTATCTATATCCACAGTAAAACGAGTCCTATATCGACATAACCTGAAAGGCAGCTCAGCAAGGAAGAAGCCACTGCTCCAAAACCGCCATAAAATAGCCAGACCACGGTTTGCAACTGCACATGGGGACAAAGATCGTACTTTTTGGAGAAATGTCCTCTGGTCTGATGAAACAAAAATAGAACTGTTTGGCCATAATGACCATCGTTATGTTTAGAGGAAAAAGGGGGTAGCTTGCAAGCCGATGAACACCATCCCAACCGTGAAGCACGGGGGTGGCAGCATCATGCTGTGGGGGTGCTTTGTTGCAGGAGGGACTGGTGAACTTCACAAAATAGAACACATCATGAGGAAGGAAAATTATGTGGATATATTGAAGCAACATCTCAAGACATCAGTCAGGAAGTTAAAGCTTGGTCGCAAATGGGTCTTCCAAATGGACAATGACCCCAAGCATGCTTCCAAGTTGTGGCAAAATGGCTTAAGGACAACAAAGTCAAGGTATTGGAGTGGCCATCACAAAGCCCTGACCTCAATCTTATAGAAAATGTGTGGGCAGAACTGAAAAAAGTGTGTGCGAGCAAGGAGGCCTACAAACCTGACTCAGTTACACCAGCTCTGCCAGGAGGAATGGGCCAAAATTCGCCCAACTTATTGTGGGAAGCTTGTGGAAGGCTACCCGAAATGTTTGACCCAAGTTAAACAATTTAAAGGCAATACTACCAAATACTAATTCAGTGTATGTAAACTTCTGACCCACTGGGAATGTGATGAAAAAAATAATAATTTGAATTTGTTATTATTATTTTTTTTAACTCTACATCTTTGGGAAAGGTTCAAAAACAAGTATTTCACGGTAAAGTCTATTCGGTGCATGTGAAAGATAAAATGTGATTTGATTTTGTTTTGATTAGCTAATTACCAGATAGATCCACAGCCCACAGCTCAGACCAGAGTTAGCCTATTATTTTATAATGCACTTTTGAACAGGGCCTATAGGGTAAAGCCTTTTGGAACGTACACATGCATCACTAGAATGGGACCATTTTAACCCTCCCGTTGTCCTAGGGTCAAAATGACCCGCCACTGTGTTGAACCAACTTTATTTAATTTTTATATTTTGGGGATCATTTGTGAGAAGGAGGCAGTGAGACTTTAAAGAAAGTATCACTGCCTCCTTCTCACAAATGATCCAAAAAATATAAAAATTAAATAAAGTTGGTTCAACACAGTGGCGGGTCATTTTGACCCTAGGACAACAGGAGGGTTCACTTAGTTCCGGCTGGAGAACTTCCTTAAGGAGGAGCCTGTCAACCATAGATCAATTCAGAACAATGCAACTTGATATTGCATGTAGTGATTTCAATTGTATATTGGGGACATTAGAAGTTATAATGACAATACATTTATATGAATTTCACATTAGAAATGCCTATTTGCTGTGCTTTAGTTTAACATTTACACAATCTGTAGATAAATTCAATATGATGTACTTTAACCCTTTCCACTGGTGGGAATTGGCCAATATGGATAGGGCTACATTGAAATGTTTCTTACAGAAGAAATATGAAAATCAAATGCATAACCATGGTAGCAATTGAAAGGGAACAGTTTGGAGATAATGGGACAATTATTAGACCAAATCTGAGTACACAACAGTTCACCTGACAGAAGACTGAATCCAAAACATTACACTGTTGATTTGATGTGCATTTTACATGTACTGTACTTTCATTTGTTGATAACAAAATCTGAAATTGAGAACCCTATCCAACCAAAAACATAGAGACCCAGAAAATATGAGCGTACGCCTTCACTATGGTGAATACTCTGGATATATTCAGTAACATGATCAGAATATTCCTGGAAAATGTGGGGTAGGTGCAACATAAGGCAAAAACAAGGGTTTGAGTGAGAGGACTAACTGCTGTCTCCAAGTGGCCACACCTCTCCAAACTGTGGGTTTGAGTGAGAGGACTAGCTGGTGTCTCCAAGTGGCCACACACCTCTCCAAACTGTGGGTTTGAGTGAGAGGACTAACTGATGTCTCCAAGTGGCCACACACCTCTCCAAACTGTGGGTTTGAGTGAGAGGACTAGCTGGTGTCTCCAAGTGGCCACACACCTCTCCAAAGTGTGCACAGTTCCTAAGCAATTTCAGGGTTACTTTTATGACTCAAAGTAGAGTCTTCAACTAGACGGAGCTTTACAGAGCTCTCCTAGCTGGGCCGTTGAGGAACTAGAGCAAGCACACAGGTAGTTGTTTCGTTTGGAACGCAGCCCTGCATCCCCGCCATCAATCCAAACACGGGCCATTATAAATCACAATCTGAGTCAGGTGGGCATGATTTGAAAGCTTGTTCTATTGCCAACATGACTAGCTTAGTTATAAAATAAGATCTTTCAGTGTTAGGCTTTCACGAGGCAATTCAGAGAAACAGATTGTAATTTTGGTGTCCTTAGAAAGGAGTCATGAGTGCGTTCACGTGCCACATGTTCTTCACAATAAACAAGCATGGGCTCATTCTGTTCAGAACAACCCAGGGTATGACGCCATGTCATCTGATAACAATACATCAAACATAGTGATCATAAACATTGACACTGTATATGACATGAGTTTTATGATTTGGAGATCTGAAGTGCACATTTGGACCCTTTAAACAGATTAACATTCACAAGGTCTCAGGGCCAGACTGATTACCAGGATACATACTCAGAGCATGCGCTGACCAGCTGGTAAGTATCTTCACTGACATGTTCAACCTCTCCCTGACCCAGTCTGTAATACCAACATGTTTCAAGCAGACCACCATAGTCCCTGTGACCAAGAACACTAAGATAACCTGTCTAAATGACTACCGCCCCGTAGCACTCACATCTGTAGCCATGAAATGCTTTGAAAGGCTGTTCATGGCTCACAGCAACACCATCATCCCAGACACCCTGAACCCACTACAATTTGCATACCGCCCCAGCAGATCCACAGATGATGCAATCTTTATTGCACTCCACACTGCCCCAAGAAGAAAACCTATGTGAGAATGCTGTTCATTGACTACATCTCAGCGTTCAACACCATAGTGCCCTAGAAGCTCCAAGCTCCCTGTCATTCAGGACCTCTATACCAGGCGGTGTCAGAGGAAGGTCTCAATAATTGCCAAAGACTCCAGCCACCCAAGCCATAGACTGTTCTCTTTGCTACCGCACTGCAAGCGGTACCGATGCACCAAGTCTGGAACCAACAGGACCCTGAACAGCTTCTACCCCCAAGCTATAAGACTGCTAAATAGTTAGTTAAATAGTTAACCAAATAGCTACCCGGACTATTTGCATTGACCCTTTTTGCACAAACTTTTTTTACTCATCACATACGCTGCTGCTACTGTTTATTATGTGTATAGACAGTATTCCTAGTTATATGTAAATATCTTGAAAAATAAAAGGAGAGCCGCACACTCTAGGAGCACATATGCAAAAATGTAATAAGCAACGTTTGGACAGCCAAGCTGTCTTCATCAGGGTATATACCCTGAACTATCATACCCTGAACTATCATACCCTGAACTATCATACCCTGAACTATCATACCCTGAACTATCATACCCTGAACTATCATACCCTGCACTATCATACCCTGAACTATCATACCCTGCACTATCATACCCTGAACTATCATACCCTGAACTATCATACCCTGAACTATCATACCCTGAACTATCATACCCTGAACTATCATACCCTGCACTATCATACCCTGAACTATCATACCCTGAACTATCATACCCTGCACTATCATACCCTGAACTATCATACCCTGCACTATCATACCCTGAACTATCATACCCTGAACTATCATAGCCTGATGAAGACAGCTTGGCTGTCCAAACATTGCTTATTACATTTTTGCATCTGAGCTCCTAGAGTGTGCGGCTCTTCTTTTATTTTTCAAGTGTTGTACTCTGCTAGCCAGCACCTCTCCTAAACAGGTGTTCTACTCTGCTAGCCAGCACCTCTCCTAAACAGGTGTTCTACTCTGCTAGCCAGCACCTCTCCTAAACAGGTGTTCTACTCTGCTAGCCAGCACCTCTCCTAAACAGGTGTTCTACTCTGCTAGCCAGCACCTCTCCTAAACAGGTGTTCTACTCTGTTAGCCAGCACCTCTCCTAAACAGGTGTTCTACTCTGCTACCCAGCACCTCTCCTAAACAGGTGTTCTCCTCTGTTAGCCAGCACCTCTCCTAAACAGGTGTTCTACTCTGTTAGCCAGCACCTCTCCTAAACAGGTGTTCTACTCTGTTAGCCAGCACCTCTCCTAAACAGGTGTTCTACTCTGTTAGCCAGCACCTCTCCTAAACAGGTGTTCTACTCTGCTAGCCAGCACCTCTCCTAAACAGGTGTTCTACTCTGCTAGCCAGCACCTCTCCTAAACAGGTGTTCTACTCTGTTAGCCAGCACCTCTCCTAAACAGGTGTTCTACTCTGCTAGCCAGCACCTCTCCTAAACAGGTGTTCTACTCTGCTAGCCAGCACCTTTCCTAAACAGGTGTTCTACTCTGTTAGCCAGCACCTCTCCTAAACAGGTGTTCTACTCTGCTAGCCAGCACCTCTCCTAAACAGGTGTTCTACTCTGCTAGCCAGCACCTCTCCTAAACAGGTGTTCTACTCTGCTAGCCAGCACCTCTCCTAAACAGGTGTTCTCCTCTGCTAGCCAGCACCTCTCCTAAACAGGTGTTCTACTCTGTTAGCCAGCACCTCTCCTAAACAGGTGTTCTACTCTGTTAGCCAGTACCTCTCCTAAACAGGTGTTCTCCTCTGTTAGCCAGCACCTCTCCTAAACAGGTGTTCTCCTCTGCTAGCCAGCACCTCTCCTAAACAGGTGTTCTACTCTGCTAGCCAGCACCTCTCCTAAACAGGTGTTCTACTCTGCTAGCCAGCACCTCTCCTAAACAGGTGTTCTACTCTGCTAGCCAGCACCTCTCCTAAACAGGTGTTCTACTCTGTTAGCCAGCACCTCTCCTAAACAGGTGTGCATTTCTTTCGCCTCCATATGTAAATATAATATAAATGTAAATATCTACCTCAATACCTCGTACCCCTGTACATCGACTCGGTCCTGGTACCCTGTGTATATAGCCAAGTTATCATGGACTCAGTACTGGTACCCTGTGTATATAGCCAAGTTATCATTACTCATTGTGTATTTATTATAACTTTTATTATTACATGTTTTACTTTTCCATTATTTCTCTATTTTCTTTCTCTCCGTATTGTTGGGAAGGTCCTTAAGTAAGCATTTCACAATTTCTCTGTTAGTCTACACCTGTTGTTTACGAAGCATGTGACGAATACAATTGGATTTGATTTGATTTGATAATAGTGCTGTAATCTGCCATTTTCAACCCGTATTAGATTTTTTGATTTGATTGATTAGGATCCCCATTAGCCCACGCCGACGGCGACAGCTAGTCTCACTGGGGTCCAACACATAATGAAAAATACATTACTGACAAAAGACTTTTACAATTTACATACGTTTAAAATCATTAAGATGTAATGTGTGTGTGTGAGCATCTATCAGTTCCACATACATGTCAGTACATACTCACAGCAAGTAGGTCACATGGGGGAGAGGTGTTGTGCCGTGAGGTGATGCTTTATTTGTTTTTTGAAACCAGGTTTGCTGTTCACTCTCATTATATAGGATGGAAGGGAGTTCCATGCACTCATGGCTCTGTATAATACTGTACATTTCCTTGAATGTGTTCTGGACCTGGGGACTGTGAAAAGACCCCTGGTGGCATGTCTGGTGGGGTAAGTGTGTGTGTCAGCGATGTGTGTAAGTTGACAATGCAAACAGTTTAGAATTTCCAACACATTCATGTTTCTTATAAAAGCAAGAAGTGACACAGTCAGTCTTTCCTCAACTCTTAGCCAAGAGAGACTGGCATGCATAGTATTTATATTAGACCTCTGATTACAATGAAGAGCAAGACGTGCCGCTCTGTTCTGGACCAGCTGCAGCTTAACTAGGTCTTTCTTTTCAGCACTGGACCACACGACTGGACAATAATCAAGATAAGATCAAACTAGAGCCTGCAGGACAGACCTCTCCCTGTTACAACCATTTAAAAAAAAAAAAGTTTACAATCTAAGGTAACACCAAGTCATTTAGTCTCCTCAACTTGTTCAACAGCCACACCATTCATGAGCAGATTCTGCTGAGGTCTAGAACTTTGGGAATGATTTCTACCGTTTACCTACAGTGGGCCTGCATATATCTACACACCACAGATACACACCAACACACACACACACACACACACACACACACACACACACACACACACACACACACACACACACACACACACATGCACACACACACACACACACACACACACACACACACACACACACACACATGCACACACACACACACACACACACACACACACACACACACATGCACACACACACACACACACACACACACACACACACACACACACACACACACACACATGCACACACACACACACACACATGCACACACACACACACACACACACACACACTCATACACCACATACACACCACACACTCATACACACCACACACACACATACACACCACACACCACACACACATACACACCACATACTCATACACACCACACACTCATACACCACATACACACCACACACAAAACACATACACACCACACACACACACATACACACCACACACAGCAGAAACTGTTATCCGTTCTGAGAGCACACAGCAAAACAGTCCCCCAGAATGATAAAGTAGCCAAGCGAGGGAGAGCAGGAGTGCTGACGAGTGCAGAACAATCCTTCATGTTATTCAGTGTCCTCTAAAGCTTTCTGACACCAAACACTGCAAACGTGAGCTTGACATACTTCTTTTATCCTCCTCCCCCTCTATGTCTCTTCTTGTCAAGACCTGGGTAGAGCTGAGTGTTGCATTATGGGAGGTGAATCTGACTCTTGCTGGCTAATTAGCGTGACAAAAGTGTGGGTGTCTTGTCGGGATCAGACAGAGAATTAGAACACAACACACCAGATATGATAGGGAACACGTTGGGAGAATCAGAACACACCAGATATGATAGGGAACACGTTGGGAGAATCGGAACACAACACACCAGATATGATAGGGAACACGTTGGGAGAATCAGAACACAACACACCAGATATGACAGGGAACACGTTGGGAGAATTAGAACACAACACACCAGATATGATAGGGAACACGTTGGGAGAATCGGAACACAACACACCAGATATGATAGGGAACACGTTGGGAGAATCAGAACACAACACACCAGATATGATAGGGAACACGTTGGGAGAATTAGAACACAACACACCAGATATGATAGGGAACACATTGGGAGAATCAGAACACAACACACCAGATATGATAGGGAACACGTTGGGAGAATTAGAACACAACACACCAGATATGATAGGGAACACGTTGGGAGAATTAGAACACAACACACCAGATATGATAGGGAACACGTTGGGAGAATTAGAACACAACACACCAGATATGATAGGGAACACGTTGGGAGAATCAGAACACAACACACCAGATATGATAGGGAACACGTTGGGAGAATCAGAACACAACACACCAGATATGATAGGGAACACGTTGGGAGAATCAGAACACAACACACCAGATATGATAGGGAACACGTTGGGAGAATTAGAACACAACACACCAGATATGATAGGGAACACGTTGGGAGAATCAGAACACAACACACCAGATATGATAGGGAACACGTTGGGAGAATCAGAACACAACACACCAGATATGCTACAGATGGTTTCAGGGCTAAGGACAAAGTGGCAGCTGTTCAGCTCCCTGATGCTCTCTCTGAAATATGTCACTGAAACAATCAAAAAGTCAATACTTAACAGTCAAATCCACCAATGCCGCTGATACAAGCCCATAGAATGACTGAGTAACACACGATGCTAGTCTGCTAATATGATATACTGTTTAGTCTTTTAAAGGTGACATATGGTTAAAGACATGCTCCGGTACCGCTTTGGGCTGGATGTGTCAATGTGTAGTTCATACATGCAGAATATATGAGCAAAAATAATGTCTTGACTCAATTAGTCACTAAATCCCTAGTTTGAAAGCAACTGTTTTCTGGACGTTTTGCTGCACTGTTTCCTCTGCATTCCCCCCCCCCCCCCCCCCCCCCTCCCCCCACGTGGGCCAGCCCCCCCCCCCCCCCCCCACGTGGGCCAGCCCCCTAGCAATTTGAGTTCCAGCCAAGGAGATTCAGCTCCTTGCTATTTGAGTGACAGCTATCAAGAATCACACACAGCGGAGAGCGAGAGAGCGAGAGAGCGAGAGAGCGAGAGAGCGAGAGAGCGAGAGCGATGATGCGGTGCACATATCTGCACATACGTGATTTAGTACCCAATTTTCGGGGACCCCTATTGGCTCGTGAGCTCTACTCTCAGAGCTACTGCCAAAAAAAAAAAAAAAGTATACAAAAGTACCGGAGAATCTCTTTAAGCCAAAAAGTGTGATTGTGATGTCGTCTGTCTTTGAATCCCAACCAGTCACTGGAACAATTAAGAAGTAGAGGCAGAACAGCAACAGGATGTCAGATCCTTTATACTGTCAGAATAGAACATTAAAGATACAGACCATGCTATCGTATTGAGGTTTGTCCCCCATAAAGGATTAATAGTGGTGAGTGTACCTCCATTGCCACCCGTTGACTTGTAACTGGAACTAACAGAGCCAGAACACATTCCTCTACATATTCCACATTCATCTACATATTCCACATCCCTCTACATATTCCACATCCATCTTCTCCGAGGTTAGTTATACTTTATTCTACGTTAGTCAGCACCTCTGCAAAAACATGTTTTGGGTGTGTTTCAGCTTATGCCTTTTACCAGACTCTTAGGTTTGCCACCCATAAAGGATTTATAATCGAGAAGCTTCAACTAGACACGCGTAGACATGCTAAGGTTCAGCAATCAAACAGCTATCAAACATCAAACCAAGGCTTCAAGCACCATGAACGTTCACATGCATATGGAGAGATCCTTTTGACACGCGCTGTGTCCTTGTACTGAGGAGTAGAAGACATGTCTTAAAGGAAATAAAATATGGCTTTTTCATGACAGTCACTTTACAACCGCTGTGACAGAAGTGATATCAAAGACAAAACACTTTCAACAAAACCGTCTGGTGTTTTCAAGAGTGACGGAGAACATGAGGAGTCTACGGACCTGACAGACAGACCTTTATATAGATAAGAAAAGACAGAACAGAAGAGTTTGAGTGTGTGTGTGTGTGTGTGTGTGTGTGTGTGTGTGTGTGTGTGTGTGTGTGTGTGTGTGTGTGTGTGTGTGTGTGTGTGTGTGTGTGTGAGAGAGAGAGAGACATAACCTGATGTATAGAAATGAAAGACAAAGAAATGCCTTCCCAATTCACTCCGAGGGCGTTTTGGGATGTCAGTACAACAGCAGAGCAGGAAAACTCATTTCAACCCGACTGATCAAGCAGCATTCTGTTACCAAATGGCAACATATTCCCTTTATTATGCACTACTTTTGACAGAGCCCAAAGTCAAATAGGGTGCCATTT
Organism: Coregonus lavaretus; assembly: GCF_964263955.1. Lineage (NCBI taxonomy): Eukaryota > Metazoa > Chordata > Actinopteri > Salmoniformes > Salmonidae > Coregonus > Coregonus lavaretus. The sequence goes on from NW_028166565.1 coordinate 45,459, forward strand.
GGGATGCATGTCTTTCTCTCAGTTGTTTTACTTCCCCTCCAGCAGTCAGTAAACTCCCTCTCTGACATCACAGGCTACAGCCCTGTCTGTCTGTCTGTCTGTCTGTCTGTCTGTCTGTCTCTCTCTCTCTCTCTCTCTCTCTCTCTCTCTCTCTCTCTCTGTCTCTCTCTCTCTCTCTCTCTCTCTCTCTCTCTCTCTGTCTCTCTCTATCTCTCTCTCTCTCTCCTCTCTCTCTCTCTCTCTCTCTCTCTCTCTCTCTCTCTCTCTCTCTCTCTCTCTCTCTCTCTCTCTCTCTCTCTCTCTCTCTCTCTCTCTCTCTCTCTCTCTCTCTCTCTCTCTCTCTCGTCTCTCTCTCTCTCTCTCTCTCTCTCTCTCTCTCTCTCTCTCTCTCTCTCTGTCTGTATGTCTCTCTCTCATTCTCTCTCTCTCGCTCTCTCTCTCTTGGTTTCTGCCAGAATAATTCATTCTGGGAGAAGAAAAGTCCCATCTTTTATTATTCAAAAAAGCATCACCCTCCTCGCAGGTTTCTCTTCTGCCATGAAACCATAACATCAAAGTACAGCCAGCCAGTCAGTCCAGTCAGCCAGCCAGCCAGCCAGCCAGTCCAGTCAGTCAGCCAGTCAGTCAGCCAGCCAGTCAGTCAGTCCAGTCAGTCCAGTCAGTCCAGTCAGTCCAGTCAGCCAGTCAGTCAGTCAGACAGTCAGTCAGCCAGTCAGCCAGCCAGCCAGCCAGTCAGCCAGACAGTCAGTCCAGTCAGCCAGTCAGCCAGTCAGTCAGTCAGTCAGTCCAGTCAGTCAGTCAGTAAGTCCAGTCAGTCAGCCAGCCAGCCAGTCAGCCAGACAGTCAGTCCAGTCAGCCAGTCAGCCAGTCAGTCCAGTCAGTCAGTCCAGTCAGTCAGCCAGTCAGTCAGTCCAGTCAGCCAGTCAGCCAGTCAGTCAGTCCAGCCAGCCATTCAGCCAGCCAGTCAGTCAGTCAGTCAGCCAGTCAGCCAGTCAGCCAGTCAGTCAGTCAGTCCAGCCAGCCAGCCAGCCAGCCAGCCAGCCAGTCAGTCCAGCCAGTCAGCCAGTCATTCAGTCAGTCAGTCAGACCAGTCAGACAGTCAGTTAGCCAGTCAGTCAGTCAGTCAGCCAGTCAGTCAGTCAGTCCAGTCAGCCAGTCAGTCAGTCAGTCAGCCAGTCAGTCAGTAGGTCAGTCAGCCAGCCAGCCAGTCAGCCAGCCATTCAGTCAGTCAGTCCAGCCAGTCAGCCAGCCAGCCAGTC
>NW_028166564.1:0-23232 GCF_964263955.1 Coregonus lavaretus
CTTTGGCAGCGATTACAGCCTTGAGTCTTCTTGGGTATGACGCTACAAGCTTGGCACACCTGTATTTGGGGAGTTTGTCCTATTCTTCTATGCAGATCCTCTCAAGCTCTGTCAGGTTGGATGGGGAGTGTCGCTGCACAGCTATTTTCAGGTCTCTCCAGAGATGTTCAAACGGGTTCAAGTCCGGGTTCTGGCTGGGCCACTCAAGGTCATTCAGAGACTTGTCCCGAAGCCACTCCTGCGATGTGATGGCTGTGTGCTTAGGGTCGTTGTCCTGTTGGAAGGTGAACCTTCGCCCCAGTCTGAGGTCCTGAGCGCTCTGGAGCAGGTTTTCATCAAGGATCTCTTTGTACTTTGCTCCGTTCATCTTTCCCTCGATCCTGACTAGTCTCCCAGTCCCTGCCGCTGAAAAACATCCCCACAGCATGATGCTGCCACCACCATGCTTCACTGTGGGGATGGTGTCACGTTTCCTCCAGACGTGATGCTTGGCAATCAGGCCAAAGAGTTCAATCTTGGTTTCATCAGACCATTTTTTGGTAAATTTTGTGCCTCGACACAATCCTGTCTCGGAGCTCTACGGACAATTCCTTCGACCTCATGGCTTGGTTTTTGCTCTGACATACACTGTCAACTATGGGACCTTATATAGACAGGTGTGTGCCTTTCCAAATCATGTCCAATCAATCGAATTTACCACAGGTGGACTCCAATCAAGATGTAGAAACATCTCAAGGATGATCAATGGAAACAGGATGCACCTGAGCTCAATTTCGAGTCTCATAGCAAAGGGTCTGAATACTTACGTAAATAAGGTATTTCTGTTTTTTATTTGTAATAAATGTGCAAAAATGTCTAAAAACCTGTTTTCGCTTTGTCATTATGGGGTGTTGGGTGTAGATTGACGAGGGGGAAAATGAATTGAATCCATTTTAGAATAAGGCTGTAATGTAACAAACTGTGAAAAAAGTCAAGGGGTCTGAATACTTTCCGAATACACTGTATCTTGTGTTTTACTGTGGTGCGTGCGCTCACCGTGGGGTCCGTCCAGAGGGAACACTTCCGGCAGTGCCTACAGGGGGCGCCAGGCGAGCGGGCGTGCTGACAGAAGTGGTTGTACCCACTGATTGGCTCTCGGCACAGGTAACACATGTAGCCTCCACAACGACACCACATCCTGTTACATCCCTCCGACTTCACCAGACCTGTTCCACACTTCACACACTTCCTGACCCGCGCTGCGGTCATACGCTCCTCACTGTAGGGGACAGAGGAGTTAATACACTAGTTAGTATCTCAACACCAGATCTGTTCTACACTTCCTGACCTGCGGTCATACGCTCCTCACTGTAGGGAACAGAGGAGTTAATACACTAGTTAGTATCTCAACACCAGATCTGTTCTACACTTCCTGACCCCACGCTGTGGTCATACGCTCCTCACTGTAGGGAACAGAGGAGTTAATACACTAGTTAGTATCTCAACACCAGATCTGTTCTACACTTCCTGACCCCACGCTGCGGTCATACGCTCCTCACTGTAGGGGACAGAGGAGTTAATACACTAGTTAGTATCTCAACACCAGATCTGTTCTACACTTCCTGACCTGCGGTCATACGCTCCTCACTGTAGGGAACAGAGGAGTTAATACACTAGTTAGTATCTCAACACCAGATCTGTTCTACACTTCCTGACCTGCGGTCATACGCTCCTCACTGTAGGGGACAGAGGAGTTAATACACTAGTTAGTATCTCAACACCAGATCTGTTCTACACTTCCTGACCTGCGGTCATACGCTCCTCACTGTAGGGGACAGAGGAGTTAATACACTAGTTAGTATCTCAACACCAGATCTGTTCTACACTTCCTGACCTGCGGTCATACGCTCCTCACTGTAGGGAACAGAGGAGTTAATACACTAGTTAGTATCTCAACACCAGATCTGTTATACACTTCCTGACCCCACGCTGCGGTCATACGCTCCTCACTGTAGGGAACAGAGGAGTTAATACACTAGTTAGTATCTCAACACCAGATCTGTTCTACACTTCCTGACCCCACGCTGCGGTCATACGCTCCTCACTGTAGGGAACAGAGGAGTTAATACACTAGTTAGTATCTCAACACCAGATCTGTTCTACACTTCCTGACCTGCGGTCATACGCTCCTCACTGTAGGGGACAGAGGAGTTAATACACTAGTTAGTATCTCAACACCAGATCTGTTCTACACTTCCTGACCTGCGGTCATACGCTCCTCACTGTAGGGGACAGAGGAGTTAATACACTAGTTAGTATCTCAACACCAGATCTGTTCTACACTTCCTGACCCCACGCTGCGGTCATACGCTCCTCACTGTAGGGGACAGAGGAGTTAATACACTAGTTAGTATCTCAACACCAGATCTGTTCTACACTTCCTGACCTGTGGTCATACGCTCCTCACTGTAGGGAACAGAGGAGTTAATACACTAGTTAGTATCTCAACACCAGATCTGTTCTACACTTCCTGACCCCACGCTGCGGTCATACGCTCCTCACTGTAGGGAACAGAGGAGTTAATACACTAGTTAGTATCTCAACACCAGATCTGTTCTACACTTCCTGACCCCACGCTGCGGTCATACGCTCCTCACTGTAGGGAACAGAGGAGTTAATACACTAGTTAGTATCTCAACACCAGATCTGTTCTACACTTCCTGACCCCACGCTGCGGTCATACGCTCCTCACTGTAGGGAACAGAGGAGTTAATACACTAGTTAGTATCTCAACACCAGATCTGTTCTACACTTCCTGACCTGCGGTCATACGCTCCTCACTGTAGGGGACAGAGGAGTTAATACACTAGTTAGTATCTCAACACCAGATCTGTTCTACACTTCCTGACCCCACGCTGCGGTCATACGCTCCTCACTGTAGGGGACAGAGGAGTTAATACACTAGTTAGTATCTCAACACCAGATCTGTTCTACACTTCCTGACCTGCGGTCATACGCTCCTCACTGTAGGGGACAGAGGAGTTAATACACTAGTTAGTATCTCAACACCAGATCTGTTCTACACTTCCTGACCTGCGGTCATACGCTCCTCACTGTAGGGAACAGAGGAGTTAATACACTAGTTAGTATCTCAACACCAGATCTGTTATACACTTCCTGACCCCACGCTGCGGTCATACGCTCCTCACTGTAGGGAACAGAGGAGTTAATACACCAGTTAGTATCTCAACACCAGATCTGTTCTACACTTCCTGACCCCACGCTGCGGTCATACGCTCCTCACTGTAGGGAACAGAGGAGTTAATACACTAGTTAGTATCTCAACACCAGATCTGTTCTACACTTCCTGACCCCACGCTGCGGTCATACGCTCCTCACTGTAGGGGACAGAGGAGTTAATACACTAGTTAGTATCTCAACACCAGATCTGTTCTACACTTCCTGACCTGCGGTCATACGCTCCTCACTGTAGGGGACAGAGGAGTTAATACACTAGTTAGTATCTCAACACCAGATCTGTTCTACACTTCCTGACCTGCGGTCATACGCTCCTCACTGTAGGGAACAGAGGAGTTAATACACTAGTTAGTATCTCAACACCAGATCTGTTCTACACTTCCTGACCCCACGCTGCGGTCATACGCTCCTCACTGTAGGGAACAGAGGAGTTAATACACTAGTTAGTATCTCAACACCAGATCTGTTCTACACTTCCTGACCTGCGGTCATACGCTCCTCACTGTAGGGGACAGAGGAGTTAATACACTAGTTAGTATCTCAACACCAGATCTGTTCTACACTTCCTGACCTGCGGTCATACGCTCCTCACTGTAGGGGACAGAGGAGTTAATACACTAGTTAGTATCTCAACACCAGATCTGTTCTACACTTCCTGACCCCACGCTGCGGTCATACGCTCCTCACTGTAGGGAACAGAGGAGTTAATACACTAGTTAGTATCTCAACACCAGATCTGTTCTACACTTCCTGACCTGCGGTCATACGCTCCTCACTGTAGGGAACAGAGGAGTTAATACACTAGTTAGTATCCCAACACCAGATCTGTTATACACTTCCTGACCCCACGCTGCGGTCATACGCTCCTCACTGTAGGGAACAGAGGAGTTAATACACTAGTTAGTATCTCAACACCAGATCTGTTCTACACTTCCTGACCCCACACTGCGGTCATACGCTCCTCACTGTAGGGAACAGAGGAGTTAATACACTAGTTAGTATCTCAACACCAGATCTGTTCTACACTTCCTGACCCCACGCTGCGGTCATACGCTCCTCACTGTAGGGGACAGAGGAGTTAATACACTAGTTAGTATCTCAACACCAGATCTGTTCTACACTTCCTGACCTGCGGTCATACGCTCCTCACTGTAGGGGACAGAGGAGTTAATACACTAGTTAGTATCTCAACACCAGATCTGTTCTACACTTCCTGACCTGCGGTCATACGCTCCTCACTGTAGGGGACAGATGAGTTAATACACTAGTTAGTATCTCAACACCAGATCTGTTCTACACTTCCTGACCCCACGCTGCGGTCATACGCTCCTCACTGTAGGGGACAGAGGAGTTAATACACTAGTTAGTATCTCAACACCAGATCTGTTCTACACTTCCTGACCCCACGCTGCGGTCATACGCTCCTCACTGTAGGGGACAGAGGAGTTAATACACTAGTTAGTATCTCAACACCAGATCTGTTCTACACTTCCTGACCTGCGGTCATACGCTCCTCACTGTAGGGAACAGAGGAGTTAATACACTAGTTAGTATCTCAACACCAGATCTGTTCTACACTTCCTGACCCCACGCTGCGGTCATACGCTCCTCACTGTAGGGAACAGAGGAGTTAATACACTAGTTAGTATCTCAACACCAGATCTGTTCTACACTTCCTGACCCCACGCTGCGGTCATACGCTCCTCACTGTAGTGGACAGAGGAGTTAATACACTAGTTAGTATCTCAACACCAGATCTGTTCTACACTTCCTGACCTGCGGTCATACGCTCCTCACTGTAGGGGACAGAGGAGTTAATACACTAGTTAGTATCTCAACACCAGATCTGTTCTACACTTCCTGACCCCACGCTGCGGTCATACGCTCCTCACTGTAGGGGACAGAGGAGTTAATACACTAGTTAGTATCTCAACACCAGATCTGTTCTACACTTCCTGACCTGCGGTCATACGCTCCTCACTGTAGGGGACAGAGGAGTTAATACACTAGTTAGTATCTCAACACCAGATCTGTTCTACACTTCCTGACCCCACGCTGCGGTCATACGCTCCTCACTGTAGGGGACAGAGGAGTTAATACACTAGTTAGTATCTCAACACCAGATCTGTTCTACACTTCCTGACCCCACGCTGCGGTCATACGCTCCTCACTGTAGGGAACAGAGGAGTTAATACACTAGTTAGTATCTCAACACCAGATCTGTTCTACACTTCCTGACCCCACGCTGCGGTCATACGCTCCTCACTGTAGGGAACAGAGGAGTTAATACACTAGTTAGTATCTCAACACCAGATCTGTTCTACACTTCCTGACCCCACGCTGCGGTCATACGCTCCTCACTGTAGGGGACAGAGGAGTTAATACACTAGTTAGTATCTCAACACCAGATCTGTTCTACACTTCCTGACCTGCGGTCATACGCTCCTCACTGTAGGGAACAGAGGAGTTAATACACTAGTTAGTATCTCAACACCAGATCTGTTCTACACTTCCTGACCCCACGCTGCGGTCATACGCTCCTCACTGTAGGGAACAGAGGAGTTAATACACTAGTTAGTATCTCAACACCAGATCTGTTCTACACTTCCTGACCCCACGCTGCGGTCATACGCTCCTCACTGTAGGGAACAGAGGAGTTAATACACTAGTTAGTATCTCAACACCAGATCTGTTCTACACTTCCTGACCCCACGCTGCGGTCATACGCTCCTCACTGTAGGGGACAGAGGAGTTAATACACTAGTTAGTATCTCAACACCAGATCTGTTCTACACTTCCTGACCCCACGCTGCGGTCATACACTCCTCACTGTAGGGGACAGAGGAGTTAATACACTAGTTAGTATCTCAACACCAGATCTGTTCTACACTTCCTGACCTGTGGTCATACGCTCCTCACTGTAGGGAACAGAGGAGTTAATACACTAGTTAGTATCTCAACACCAGATCTGTTCTACACTTCCTGACCCCACGCTGCGGTCATACGCTCCTCACTGTAGGGAACAGAGGAGTTAATACACTAGTTAGTATCTCAACACCAGATCTGTTCTACACTTCCTGACCCCACGCTGCGGTCATACGCTCCTCACTGTAGGGGACAGAGGAGTTAATACACTAGTTAGTATCTCAACACCAGATCTGTTCTACACTTCCTGACCCCACGCTGCGGTCATACGCTCCTCACTGTAGGGGACAGAGGAGTTAATACACTAGTTAGTATCTCAACACCAGATCTGTTCTACACTTCCTGACCCCACGCTGCGGTCATACGCTCCTCACTGTAGGGAACAGAGGAGTTAATACACTAGTTAGTATCTCAACACCAGATCTGTTCTACACTTCCTGACCTGCGGTCATACGCTCCTCACTGTAGGGGACAGAGGAGTTAATACACTAGTTAGTATCTCAACACCAGATCTGTTCTACACTTCCTGACCCCACGCTGCGGTCATACGCTCCTCACTGTAGGGGACAGAGGAGTTAATACACTAGTTAGTATCTCAACACCAAATATGTTCTACACTTCCTGACCTGCGGTCATACGCTCCTCACTGTAGGGGACAGAGGAGTTAATACACTAGTTAGTATCTCAACACCAGATCTGTTCTACACTTCCTGACCCCACGCTGCGGTCATACGCTCCTCACTGTAGGGAACAGAGGAGTTAATACACTAGTTAGTATCTCAACACCAGATCTGTTCTACACTTCCTGACCCCACGCTGCGGTCATACGCTCCTCACTGTAGGGGACAGAGGAGTTAATACACTAGTTAGTATCTCAACACCAGATCTGTTCTACACTTCCTGACCTGCGGTCATACGCTCCTCACTGTAGGGAACAGAGGAGTTAATACACTAGTTAGTATCTCAACACCAGATCTGTTATACACTTCCTGACCCCACGCTGCGGTCATACGCTCCTCACTGTAGGGAACAGAGGAGTTAATACACTAGTTAGTATCTCAACACCAGATCTGTTCTACACTTCCTGACCCCACGCTGCGGTCATACGCTCCTCACTGTAGGGAACAGAGGAGTTAATACACTAGTTAGTATCTCAACACCAGATCTGTTCTACACTTCCTGACCTGCGGTCATACGCTCCTCACTGTAGGGGACAGAGGAGTTAGTACACTAGTTAGTATCTCAACACCAGATCTGTTCTACACTTCCTGACCTGCGGTCATACGCTCCTCACTGTAGGGGACAGAGGAGTTAATACACTAGTTAGTATCTCAACACCAGATCTGTTCTACACTTCCTGACCTGCGGTCATACGCTCCTCACTGTAGGGGACAGAGGAGTTAATACACTAGTTAGTATCTCAACACCAGATCTGTTCTACACTTCCTGACCCCACGCTGCGGTCATACGCTCCTCACTGTAGGGAACAGAGGAGTTAATACACTAGTTAGTATCTCAACACCAGATCTGTTCTACACTTCCTGACCTGCGGTCATACGCTCCTCACTGTAGGGAACAGAGGAGTTAATACACTAGTTAGTATCTCAACACCAGATCTGTTCTACACTTCCTGACCCCACGCTGCGGTCATACGCTCCTCACTGTAGGGAACAGAGGAGTTAATACACTAGTTAGTATCTCAACACCAGATCTGTTCTACACTTCCTGACCCCATGCTGCGGTCATACGCTCCTCACTGTAGGGGACAGAGGAGTTAATACACTAGTTAGTATCTCAACACCAGATCTGTTCTACACTTCCTGACCCCACGCTGCGGTCATACGCTCCTCACTGTAGGGGACAGAGGAGTTAATACACTAGTTAGTATCTCAACACCAGATCTGTTCTACACTTCCTGACCTGCGGTCATACGCTCCTCACTGTAGGGGACAGAGGAGTTAATACACTAGTTAGTATCTCAACACCAGATCTGTTCTACACTTCCTGACCTGCGGTCATACGCTCCTCACTGTAGGGGACAGAGGAGTTAATACACTAGTTAGTATCTCAACACCAGATCTGTTCTACACTTCCTGACCCCACGCTGCGGTCATACGCTCCTCACTGTAGGGGACAGAGGAGTTAATACACTAGTTAGTATCTCAACACCAGATCTGTTCTACACTTCCTGACCTGCGGTCATACGCTCCTCACTGTAGGGAACAGAGGAGTTAATACACTAGTTAGTATCTCAACACCAGATCTGTTCTACACTTCCTGACCCCACGCTGCGGTCATACGCTCCTCACTGTAGGGAACAGAGGAGTTAATACACTAGTTAGTATCTCAACACCAGATCTGTTCTACACTTCCTGACCCCACGCTGCGGTCATACGCTCCTCACTGTAGGGGACAGAGGAGTTAATACACTAGTTAGTATCTCAACACCAGATCTGTTCTACACTTCCTGACCTGCGGTCATACGCTCCTCACTGTAGGGGACAGATGAGTTAATACACTAGTTAGTACACTAGTTAGTGCACTAGTTAGAAGCCTGAATAGTCAGATCTGATGGTTCTGGCAGGCTACTTCCTGTCTGTTAGCTGCAGGAAGTCTGAGGAGCTGTGGACAGCAACAACAGGAAGTACTGGACATGTGTGGTAAGTGTATTTGTAGTGAGTGTTTTAACACTGTGTGTTAGAGTGGGTGTGTGTGTTAGTGTGTATTAACAGTGTGTGTGTTAGTGTGTATTAACACTGTGTGTGTTAGTGTGTATTAACACTGTGTGTGTTAGTGTGTATTAACACTGTGTGTGTGTTAGTGTGTATTAACACTGTGTGTGTTAGTGTGTATTAACACTGTGTGTGTTAGTGTGTATTAACACTGTGTGTGTTAGTGTGTATTAACACTGTGTGTGTTAGTGTGTATTAACACCGTGTGTGTTAGTGCGGAGAAACAGGAAGCATCCGTCTGCTAAACTTCCTGCCTAGTCATCCGGGAAATAGAGCTGTTTACCCAGCACCCTCTCTGGTGTGAGAGGAACAGGACACAGAGCAGGCTTTAGCTCCATCCCTGCACTAACACCTGGTGTGTATTCACTATGAACAAAACAGGACCGAGCGGGACCAACCAGAGTTTGTCCAATTAGAAACTCTCGTTTTCAATGCAAAAACGTTTTGCTACGGTGTCCACTAATGAATACAGCCCTGATAACACGACCCAAGGGCTGGATGGGAACCGTGTTAGAGCAGGGCTGGAACTAAAACCTGCACACCTGGCGGCTCTCCAGGACCAGGTGTAGACTCATAGTTTAGAAGGTTTAACATATAAGGTTTTATTGCAGTGTTATCCTAGTCCAGGAGGCCCAAAGGAAGGGCAGTGTTATCCTAGTCCAGGAGGCCCAAAGGAAGGGCAGTGTTATCCTAGTCCAGGAGGCCCAAAGGAAGGTTTTAGTGCAGTGTTATCCTAGTCCAGGAGGCCCAAAGGTAGGTTTTAGGGCAGTGTTATCCTAGTCCAGGAGGCCCAAAGGAAGGTTTTAGTGCAGTGTTATCCTAGTTCAGGAGATCCAAAGGAAGGTTTTAGTGCAGTGTTATCCTAGTCCAGGAGATCCAAAGGAAGGTTTTAGTGCAGTGTTATCCTAGTCCAGGAGATCCAAAGGAAGGGCAGTGTTATCCTAGTCCAGGAGGCCCAAATGAAGGTTTTATTGCAGTGTTATCCTAGTCCAGGGGGCCCAAAGGAAGGTTTTAGTGCAGTGTTATCCTAGTCCAGGAGATCCAAAGGAAGGTTTTAGTGCAGTGTTATCCTAGTCCAGGGGGCCCAAAGGAAGGTTTTATTGCAGTGTTATCCTAGTCCAGGGGGCCCAAAGGAAGGTTTTAGGGCAGTGTTATCCTAGTCCAGGAGATCCAAAGGAAGGTTTTAGGGCAGTGTTATCCTAGTCCAGGAGATCCAAAGGAAGGTTTTAGGGCAGTGTTATCCTAGTCCAGGAGGCCCAAAGGAAGGTTTTAGGGCAGTGTTATCCTAGTCCAGGAGACCCAAAGGAAGGTTTTAGGGCAGTGTTATCCTAGTCCAGGAGACCCAAAGGAAGGTTTTAGTGCAGTGTTATCCTAGTCCAGGAGATCCAAAGGAAGGTTTTAGGGCAGTGTTATCCTAGTCCAGGAGATCCAAAGGAAGGTTTTAGTGCAGTGTTATCCTAGTCCAGGAGATCCAAAGGAAGGTTTTAGGGCAGTGTTATCCTAGTCCAGGAGACCCAAAGGAAGGTTTTAGGGCAGTGTTATCCTAGTCCAGGAGACCCAAAGGAAGGTTTTAGGGCAGTGTTATCCTAGTCCAGGAGATCCAAAGGAAGGTTTTAGGGCAGTGTTATCCTAGTCCAGGAGATCCAAAGGAAGGTTTTAGGGCAGTGTTATCCTAGTCCAGGAGACCCAAAGGAAGGTTTTAGGGCAGTGTTATCCTAGTCCAGGAGACCCAAAGGAAGGTTTTAGTGCAGTGTTATCCTAGTCCAGGAGACCCAAAGGAAGGTTTTAGGGCAGTGTTATCCTAGTCCAGGAGATCCAAAGGAAGGTTTCAGTGCAGTGTTATCCTAGTCCAGGAGATCCAAAGGAAGGTTTTAGGGCAGTGTTATCCTAGTCCAGGAGATCCAAAGGAAGGTTTTAGGGCAGTGTTATCCTAGTCCAGGAGACCCAAAGGAAGGTTTTAGTGCAGTGTTATCCTAGTCCAGGAGGCCCAAAGGAAGGTTTTAGGACAGTGTTATCCTAGTCCAGGAGATCCAAAGGAAGGTTTTAGGGCAGTGTTATCCTAGTCCAGGAGGCCCAAAGGAAGGTTTTAGGGCAGTGTTATCCTAGTCCAGGAGATCCAAAGGAAGGTTTTAGGGCAGTGTTATCCTAGTCCAGGATATCCAAAGGAAGGTTTTAGGGCAGTGTTATCCTAGTCCAGGGGATCCAAAGGAAGGGCAGTGTTATCCTAGTCCAGGAGATCCAAAGGAAGGTTTTAGTGCAGTGTTATCCTAGTCCAGGAGATCCAAAGGAAGGTTTTAGGGCAGTGTTATCCTAGTCCAGGAGATCCAAAGGAAGGTTTTAGTGCAGTGTTATCCTAGTCCAGGAGATCCAAAGGAAGGTTTTAGGGCAGTGTTATCCTAGTCCAGGGGATCCAAAGGAAGGTTTTAGGGCAGTGTTATCCTAGTCCAGGAGATCCAAAGGAAGGTTTTAGGGCAGTGTTATCCTAGTCCTGGAGATCCAAAGGAAGGTTTTAGGGCAGTGTTATCCTAGTCCAGGAGGCCCAAAGGAAGATTTTAGGGCAGTGTTATCCTAGTCCAGGAGGTCCAAAGGGGAACATATTTTAGTCTTCCCCTAGCACAGCCTTTGGTTCCACAGGACCAGGATTGGGACACTGTTTTAGGGAGAGAAGGGACAGATGAGGACCCCGCTTTCTGGTCAGGCATTTACAGTGGCTTGAGAAAGTATTCACCCCCCTTGGCATTTTTCCTATTTTGTTGCCTTACAACCTGGAATTAAAATAATTTTTTTTGGGGGGGGGGGGGGTTTGTATCATTTGATTTACACAACATGCCTACTACTTTGAAGATGCAAAATATTTTTTTATTGTGAAACAAACAAGAAATAAGACAAAAAAACTGAAAACTTGAGCGTGCATAACTATTCACCCCCTCAACAGTACTCTTCACATGAGTGAAAACCGCTTCTTGGCCATCAACAGTACTCTTCACATGAGTGAAAACAGTTTCTTGGCCATCAACAGTCCTAGTCACATCAGTGAGTTTCTTGGCCATCAACAGTACCCTTCACATCAGTGAGTTTCTTGGCCATCAACAGTACTCTTCACATCAGTGAGTTTCTTGGTCATCAACAGTACTCTTCACATCAGTGAGTTTCTTGGTCATCAACAGTACTCTTCACATCAGTGAGTTTCTTGGTCATCAACAGTACTCTTCACATCAGTGAGTTTCTTGGTCATCAACAGTACTCTTCACATCAGTGAGTTTCTTGGTCATCAACAGTACTCTTCACATCAGTGAGTTTCTTGGTCATCAACAGTCCTCATCACATCAGTGACCCACAGAAGGACGGGGAGAATACCAAGAAGAAGGGGACTGCAGGATATGATCGTCGCGCAAGAGTCAAGTCCGGTTTCATTTATAATGAAATATATCCGTTTTCATTATCTTTCTTGCAAATAGTTATTAATGTGGGGACCAATCCCGTTTAGGCTTATTCAGTGTTAAATAGCAGTGGAATGACCCCAGTCGGACACGTTGGAGAGGTTGAAAGGTCACTTGGATGTCCCCTGACATCACCACAAATGTTTGAGAGAGGTTGATATTGTAGAAATTGTGTTTTTATACTGACCAATAACCTTTGAGTCATATCCCATGTGTACTAACAGTGGAATTTACATTTTACATTTAAGTCATTTAGCAGACGCTCTTATCCAGAGCGACTTACAGGAGCAATTAGGGTTAAGTGCCTTGCTCAAGGGCACAACGACAGATTTTTCACCTAGTCGGCTCGGGGGATTAGAACCAGCGACCTTCCGGTTACTGGGCACAACGCTCTTAACCGCTAAAGCTACCTGCCGCCTACGGAGGAATGACCTCATTGACATACGTAGGACACTTGGAGATGTCCCTTGACCACACCACCTGACACCCTTTACTAAAACATCTGTAAAGTTCGACCTTGGGTGTGTCTATCAACCCCAGACGTTTATTTTTTTTTGACTCTGCCGTCTGATGCGTTTCCAGCTCTTCCCATCAATAATTGACTTATAGCATTGTCCGTGAAAGATTTACATTTTTTTACATTTTAGTCATTTAGCAGACGCTCTTATCCAGAGCAACTTACAGGAGCAATTAGGGTTAAGTACCTTGCTCAAGGGGCACATCGACAGATTTTTCACCTAGTCGGCTCGGGGATTAGAACCAGCGACCTTTCGGTTACTGGCACAACGCCCTTAACCACTAAGCTACGTGCCGCCCAAAGATGACTTAAAAAAAAAAAATGGGTGACTTTATGTGTGCTTGATCTTGTGTGATCTGAACTGTACCATTCCTGTCTATGTCCTGACCATTTCCTTATAATCTCCCGGGTGTTTTCCTTCCAAAGATACCACGTTTATGCATGTCCTTATCCTGTAACTGCTCATTTAAAAGCCGTTACTTTGGGTATGTCTATTTAGTTGGAAAAAAAATCTACATATTTTTTTTTTGCCATTCCATTTAAGAGTTAAACAGGTCATCACTAGCGCAGATTCTTGAATCTTTTGGGGAAATGTTACAACTTGGTTCCTTTTTATCTGAGAATTGTATTCTGAATGTACATCAATCTGGGTTTAGACCAGGGCCCTGACTCTCGTTTTCAATGCAAAACGTTTTGCTACGGTGTCCACTAATGAATACAGCCCCGATAACAAGTAAAGGGTGACCAGGGCCCTGTGCTGTTACTGCAACCACATCAGTGCTGAATGGCATATTATTATTATTATTATTATTATCAGTTGTGAATTATATCGCCAATGTTTCAGGTGCCAAAATGAATTTGTGCTGCCTTGTTTCTGGAAGGCTTCTGACACAGTTGATCGTTCTGTTTCATTCAGTAAGTTATCCTCAAATCGGCCCTGGACACTATAATAATAATAATAATAATAATAATAATAATAATATGCTATTTAGCAGACGCTTTTATCCAAAGCGACTTACAGTCATGTGCGCATACATTTTTACGTATGGGTGGTCCCGGGGATCGAACCCACTACCCTGGCGTTACAAGCGCCGTGCTCTACCAGCTGAGCTACAGAGGACCACAGACACCTGAATGTGGTCTCAGAACTCTCTCAGTAATAGAACTCAGGCTGTTTGCAACAGACGGGGTCAAATCTGAATTTCTTGGAAGTTCTGTAATTTGGCAGTACGCCCAGAACCTTGTTTTGAGAAGGAAAGATATCTCAGTTTCAAGGTCTCAGCTGAGAGAGAGAAGAAGAACTCGTGAGGTGTTGGTCTGTCACATGTTATGAACCAGTATTGGGTCGGTCACATGAATGAAACAAAACGGTAAGGATTAATTCATTATGCTAAATCATGCAAATATATCTTGTCTGTGTATAGCCGTATATAAGACAACTGCTGGGATGTATGTAAACCTCCGACTTACATTTAATTTTTTGTCATTTAGCAGACGCTCTTATCCAGAGAGACTTACAGTTAGTGAGTGCATAATTTTTCTTATTTTTCATACTGCCCCCCCCCTGGGAATCGAACCCACAACCCTGGCGTTGCAAACGCCATGCTCTACCAACTGAGCTACATCCCTGCCGGCCATTCCCTCCCCTACCCTGGAAAACGCTGGGCCAATTATGCGCCGCCCCATGGGGTCTCCCGGTCGCGGCCCGGCTACGATAGAGCCTGGATTCGAACCAGGATCTCTAGTGGCACAGCGATGATGGCACCTTAGACCACTGCGCCACTCCGACTTCAACTGTATAAAGACATGCAGAACTTCTAACAGACGTTCACTACTGGTGCATTAAGTTGGTTGGGAACCCAGGGTTAGGGTTGGGAACCCAGGGTTAGGGTTAGGGTTGGGAACCCAGGGTTAGGGTTAGGGTTGGGAACCCAGGGTTAGGGTTAGGGTTGGGAACCCAGGGTTAGGGTTAGGGTTGGGAACCCTCTCCAGCACTGATAATAATAAAGGATGATCCAATTGTAAAGATTGAATTTGGAGTGTCCCTGTGGAAGGATTTCCACGACAGTGCACAACGGGGTTCCCCCAGGGGTTAGATTCTGGGGGACACTATTGTTTACGCTGTATAACAATAATAAAACAACAATAGTAACAATAATGAGAAAAATACTGAGAAAAATGGTAATATATAAACGTCCCTGCTGATGACACAGTACTGTGGTCCGTGGCGCCGTCTGTAAACCAAGCCTTTCCACATTCGCAGTCTGATTTTCCGAGACCTACAGGAGTCACTCTGGATCATAAGTCGGTACTTAACGCAAAACAGAATTCATGCTATTTTCTAGGTCCCATAACTTAAAAAAGACTTCAGCGACCTTGAAAATGAGTAGCCTTGAACAGAACACACACACGTTGAACGAGTTCCCCTCTTAGAAATATCTTGGTGTCTGGCTAGATGATAAACGGGGGTGTTTTTACTGAGCTGGCGAACAAGTTGAAGATCAAAATGGGGTTCATCTTCTTACTCGTAACCCTAACTAACCCTAACTTACCCTAACTAACCCTAACTTACCCTAACTAACCCTAACTAACCCTAAGTTACCCTAACTTACCCTAACTAACCCTAACTAGCCCTAACTAACCCTAACTAGAGAGAGACCAGCGTTCTCTTGCTTATTTACGAACCACTTCCTGTGTTTCTGTCATTGGTCAGGGTCAAAACAATAGAATACATTACAAAGAGCCCATTGGTCAATCAATCAAATTGATTTATAAAGGCCTTTTTTTTTTTTACATCAGCAGATGTAACAAAGTGCTTATACAGAAGAAACCCAGCCTAAAACCCCAAACAGCAGCAATGCAGATGTAGAAGCACGGTGGCTAGGAAAAACTCCCTAGAAAGGCAGGAACCTAGGAAGAAACCTAGAGAGGAACCAGGCTCTGAGGGGTGGCCAGTCCTCTTCTGGCTGTGCCGGGTGGAGATAACAGTATACGGCCATTAAGGCCAGATTGTTCTTCAAGATGGTCCTCTGTAGCTCAGCTGGTAGAGCACGGCGCTTGTAACGCCAGGGTAGTGGGTTCGAACCCCGTTGGAAGCACAGAATCGTCTAGAATGTCATTGTATGCTGTAGCGTTAAGTTTTCCCTTCACTGGAACTAAGGGGCCTAGCCCGAATCATGAAAAACAGCCCCAGACCATTATTCCTCCGAAAAGTTATTGTGCTGATGTTGCTTCCAGAGACAGTTTGGAACTCGGTAGTGAGTGTTGCAACCGAGGACAGTCGATTTTTACGCGGTACGCGCTTCAGCACTCGGCGGTCACATTCTGTGAGCTTGGTGTGGCCTACCACTTCGCGGCTGAGCCGTTGTTGCTCCTAGACGTTTCCACTCCACAATAACAGCACTTACAGTTGACCGGGGCAGCTCTAGCAGGGCAGAAAGTTGACGGACTGACTTGTTGGAAAGGTGGCATCCTATGACGGTGCCACGTTGAAAGTCACTGAGCTCTTCAGTAAGTATGGAGATTGCATGGCTGTGTACTCGATTTTATACACCTGTCAGCAACGGGTGTGGCTGTAAAGAGCCAAAATCCACTAATTTGAAGGGGTGTCCACATACTTTTGAATGAGAGATGGCGAGGACCCCTCTCTCTGGTCAGGCACTTATAAGGCCACCTGCATGGTCTACATCAACATAAGGGAGAGATGGTGAGGACCCCTCTATCTTTGGTCAGGCACTTACAAGGCCACCCTCATGGTCTACATCAACATAAGGGAGAGATGGTGAGGACCCCTCTATCTCTGGTCAGGCACTTATAAAGGCCTCCCTCATGATGAGGACCCCTCTATCTCTGGTCAGGCACTTACAAGGCCACCCTCATGCGTATCTCATCTCTCTCCATGACCTGATCACATGACTTCCCAGCATGCTCCTTCCACTGGACACGGCACTTCCTGCAGCTCTCCTGGAGAGAGGGGGGGGAGAGAGAGAGAGAGAGAGAGAGGGGGGGGGAGAGAGAGAGAGGGGGAAGAGAGAGAGAGAGGGGGGGGGAGAGAGAGGGGGAAGAGAGAGAGAGAAAGGGGGCAGAGAGAGAGAGAAGGAGAGGAGAGAGAGGGAGAGAGAGAGAGAGAGAGAAGACAGAGAGAGAGAGAGAGAGAGAGAGAGAGAGAGAGAGAGAGAGAGAGAGAGAGAGAGAGAGAGAGAGAGAGAGAGAGAGAGAGAGAGAGAGAGAGAGGAGAGAGAGAGAGAGAGAGAGAGAGAGAGAGAGAGAGAGAGAGAGAGAGAGAGAGAAGAGAGAGGAGGAGAGAGAGAGAGAGAGAGAGAGAGAGGAGAGAGAGAGAGAGAGAGAGAGAGAGAGAGAGAGAGAGAGAGAGAGAGAGAGAGAGAGAGAGAGAGAGAGAGAGAGAGAGAGAGACAGAGAGAGAGAGAGAGAGAGAGAGAGAGAGAGAGAGAGAGAGAGAGAGAGAGAGAGAGAGAGAGAGAGAGAGAGAGAGAGAAGAGAGAGAGAGAGAGAGAGAGAGAGAGAGAGAGAGAGAGAGAGAGAGAGAGAGAGAGAGAGAGAGAGACAGAGAGAGAGAGAGAGAGAGACAGAGAGAGAGGGGGAGAGAGAGGGAGAGGGAGATTCAGTCAAATAAAACGGTAAAGTAGATTACATGGTTAAGGTTACTCTAATTAATGTCAGAGTTGGTCACATGTTCTCCTCCCTCGTCTCAATCAAAACACAAGTCACAACATACAACATACAGGTCACAACATCCAACATACAGGTCACAACATACAACATACAGGTCACAAACATACAACATACAGGTCACAACATACAACAATACAGGTCACAACATACAACATACAGGTCACAACATACAGGTCACAACATACAACATACAGGTCACAACATACAGGTGTCACAACATACAACATACAGGTCACAACATACAACATACAGGTCACAACATACAACATACAGGTCACAACATACAGGTCACAACATACAACATACAGGTCACAACATACAACATACAGGTTACAACATACAACATACAGGTCACAACATACAACATACAGGTTACAACATACAACATACAACATACAGGTCACAACATACAACATACAACATACAGGTCACAACATACAACATACAGGTTACAACATACAACATACAACATACAACATACAGGTCACAACATACAACATACAACATACAGGTCACAACATACAACATACAGGTCACAACATACAGGTCACAACATACAACATACAGGTCACACATACAGGTCACAACATACAACACACAACATACAACATACAGGTCACAACACACTGCCAGACTCCAACCATGAGTGTTATAATCACAGCCCAGTGAAAAGTATCCTGTTGGAGATGGAGGGAGCAGAAGGAACACCTGGTTCAGCTTGACTGACATGCCAGCTGGGAGGGGAGGAGACTGGAGAAATACTGGACAAGAGGAGGAGAGGGGAGAGGATGGGGGAGGGGAGGAGGGGAGGGGAGATGAAAGGAGAGGAGGGGAGAGGATGGGGGAGGGGGGAGGGAGGGGAGAGGATGGGGGAGGTGAGGAGGGGAGATGAAAGGAGATGAGGGGAGGGGAGATGAAAGGAGAGGAGGGGAGGGGAGATGAAAGG
Organism: Coregonus lavaretus; assembly: GCF_964263955.1. Taxonomy (NCBI): domain Eukaryota; kingdom Metazoa; phylum Chordata; class Actinopteri; order Salmoniformes; family Salmonidae; genus Coregonus; species Coregonus lavaretus. The sequence continues at coordinate 18,490 of NW_028166564.1, forward strand.
AGAGGAGGGGAGAGGAGGGGAGAGGAGGGGAGAGGAGGGGAGAGAAGAGGAGAGAGGAGAGGAGAGGAGGGGAGAGGAGAGAGGAGGGGAGAGGAGAGAGGAGAGGAGAGAGGAGGGGAGAGGAGGGGAGAGAGGAGGGGAGAGGAGAGAGGAGGGGAGAGGGTAGCTCTTCCTAACAAGTGCACGGCTGGGTGGAGATTGCAAAGTAGAACCAGTGGAATGTTTTAAAAAGGGAGTTGCCTGCCAAAGCCATGTGCTAAACCAGGCGTTCCCAGCCACCGCTACAGACAGCTGCTGCTGCCACTGCAGAGGCTGCCTCACACACTAGCTAGCTGTGGCTCTGGGAGTGACTGAGTTTGTGTGAGGGAGGGAGGGAGGGAGGGAGAGAGAGACTGCAGCAGCAGAAGTGTGATCCGTCCCCGACTGTGTGGTTGCCTAGGAACAGCATCTCCACCGGTTCAGTCTCAGTCACACCGGCCCACCATGCTGAAGGATATCTGGTACAAACACACTACACTCAAACAAACACACTACACACACACACACACACACACACACACAAAACACTACACACACACACACACACACACACACACACTACACTCACACAAACACTACACACACACACACAAAACACTACACACACACACACACACAAAACACTACACACACACACACACACACACACACAAAACACTACACACACACACACACACACACACACACACACACACACACACACACACACACACACTACACACACACACACACACACACACTACACACACACAAACACACAAACACACACACACACACAAACGCTACACTCACACAAACACACTACACTCACAAGCTTCATTAATAAGTGCATCGATGTCGTCGTCCCCACAGTTACCGTACGTACAAATCCCAACCAGAAGCCCTGGATTACAGGCAACAGCCGCACTGAGCTAAAGGCTAGAGCTGCCACTTTTAAGGAGCGGGACTCTAACCCGGACGCTTAAAATAAATCCCACTACGCCCTCTGACGAACCATCCAACAGGCAAAGCACTGGGCCAGACGGATTACCAGAATACCAGGACGCGTACTCAGAGCATGCGCTGACCAGCTGGCAAGTGTCTTCACTGACAGTTTCAACCTCTCCCTGACCCAGTCTGTAGTACCTACGTGTTTCAAGCAGACCACCATAGTCCCTGTGCCCCCAAAATGCCAAAGTAATCTGTCTAAATGACCATTGCCCCCGCAGCACTCACATGTGTAGCTTTGAAAGGCTGGTCATGTCTCACATCAACACCATTATCCCAGAAACCCTAAACCCACTCCAATTCGCATACCACCCCAACAGATCTACAGATGATGCAATCTCTATTTCACTCCACACTGCCCTTTCACACCTGGACAAAAGGAACACTCTACGTGAGAATGCTATTCATTGACTACAGCTCAGCGTTCAACACCATAGGTCCCTCAAAGCTCATCACAAAGCTAAGACCCTGGGACTAAACACCTCCCTCTGCAACTGGATCCTGGACTTACATTTTAGTCATTTAGCAGACGCTCTTATCCAGAGCGACTTACAGTTAGTGAATACATTATTTTTTTTTATACTGGCCCCCCGTGGGAATCAAACCCACAACCCTGGCGTTGCAAACGCCATGCTCTATCAACTGAGCTACATCCCTGCCGGCCATTCCCTCCCCCTACCCTGGACGACGCTGGGCCAATTGTGCGCCGCCCATGAGTCTCCCGGTCGCGGCCGGCTGCGACAGAGCCTGGATTCGAACCAGGATCTCTAGTGGCACAGTTAGCACTGTGATGCAGTGCCTTAGACCACTGCGCCACTCAGGAGTACAACTTCCTGACGGGCCGCCCCCAGGTGGTAAGGGTAGGTAACAACACATCCGCCACGCTGATCCTCAACACGGGGGCCCCTCAGGGGTGCGTGCTCAGTTCCCTCCTGTACTTCCTGCTCGCGCACGACTCCCAACACCATCATTAAGTTTGCCGACCACATGACGGTGGTAGGCCTGATTACCGATGACAATGTTAAAAGCCTACAGGGAGAAGGTCCAGAGACCTGGCAGTGTGGTGCCAGGACAAAACAGAAAGGAAAACGCAGAACAATGCTGCTCATGCTCCCGGGTGATATTTATTTATAACAACGTTTCCACCCGTAGGTCTTCATCAGGCGTCCATATGGGTGTGTTGCCAGGACAACAACCCCTCCCTCAACCTCAGCAAGACAAAGGAGCTGATCGTGGACTACGGGAAACGGAGGTCTGAACACGCCCCCATTCACATCGACAGGGCTGTAGTGGAGCGGGGCGAGAGCTGTATATATTGTATACAACTGCCTTAATGTTACTGGACCCCAGGAAGAGTAGCTGCTGCCTTGGCAGGAACTAATGGGGATCCCATAATAAACCCCAGGAAGAGTAGCTGCTGCCTTGGCAGGAACTAATGGGATCCATAATAAACCCCAGGAAGAGTAGCTGCTGCCTTGGCAGGAACTAATGGGGATCCATAATAAACCCCAGGAAGAGTAGCTGCTGCCTTGGTAGGAACTAATGGGGATCCATAATAAATACAAATACATTGATGGGCTGTAATGGAGCAGGTCGAGAGCTTCAAGGTCCTCGGTGTCCACATCACTAACAGACTATCATGGTCCAAACACACCAACACAGTCGTGAGGAGGGCACGACAACGCCTCTTCCCCCTCAGGAGGCTGAAAATATTTGGCAAGGGCCCTTGGAGCCTCAAAAGGTTCTACAGCTGCACCATTGAGAGCATATTGACTGGCTGCATCGCCGCTTGGTATGGCAACTGTATGGAATCTGACCAAAAAGCGCTACAGAAGGTAGTGCGTACGGCCCAGTACATCACTGGGGCCGAGATCCCTGCCATCCAGGACCTCTATACCAGGCGGTGTCAGAGGAAGGCCATAAAATTGTCAAAGACTCCAGCCACCCTAGTCACAGACTGTTCTCACTGCTTCCGCACGGCAAGCGGTACTGGAGCGCCAAGTCTAGGTCCAAAAGGCTCCTGAACAGCTTCTACCCCCCAAAAATTGCTTTTCTTTCGAAAACAAGGACATTTCTAAGTGACCACAAACTTTTGAACGGTAGTGTACATATTACCTCAACTACCAACACTGCTGCTACTCTGTTTATTATCTATCCTGATTGCCTAGTCACTTTTACCCCTACCTACATGTACATATTACCTCAACTACCAACACTGCTGCTACTCTGTTTATTATCTATCCTGATTGACTAGTCACTTTTACCCCTACCTACATGTACATATTACCTCAACTACCAACACTGCTGCTACTCTGTTTATTATCTATCCTGATTGACTAGTTACTTTTACCCCTACCTACATGTACATATTACCTCAACTACCAACACTGCTGCTACTCTGTTTATTATCTATCCTGATTGGCTAGTCTCTTTTACCCCTACCTACATGTACATATTACCTCAACTACCAACACTGCTGCTACTCTGTTTATTATCTATCCTGATTGACTAGTCACTTTTACCCCTACCTACATGTACATATTACCTCAACTACCAACACTGCTGCTACTCTGTTTATTATCTATCCTGATTGACTAGTCACTTTTACCCCTACCTACATGTACATATTACCTCAACTACCAACACTGCTGCTACTCTGTTTATTATCTATCCTGATTGGCTAGTCACTTTTACCCCTACCTACATGTACATATTACCTCAACTACCAACACTGCTGCTACTCTGTTTATTATCTATCCTGATTGACTAGTCTCTTTTACCCCTACCTACATGTACATATTACCTCAACTACCAACACTGCTGCTACTCTGTTTATTATCTATCCTGATTGACTAGTCTCTTTTACCCCTACCTACATGTACATATTACCTCAACTACCAACACTGCTGCTACTCTGTTTATTATCTATCCTGATTGACTAGTCTCTTTTACCCATACCTACATGTACATATTACCTCAACTACCAACACTGCTGCTACTCTGTTTATTATCTATCCTGATTGGCTAGTCACTTTTACCCCTACCTACATGTACATATTACCTCAACTACCAACACTGCTGCTACTCTGTTTATTATCTATCCTGATTGGCTAGTCACTTTTACCCCTACCTACATGTACATATTACCTCAACTACCAACACTGCTGCTACTCTGTTTATTATCTATCCTGATTGACTAGTCACTTTTACCCCTACCTACATGTACATATTACCTCAACTACCAACACTGCTGCTACTCTGTTTATTATCTATCCTGATTGACTAGTCACTTTTACCCCTACCTACATGTACATATTACCTCAACTACCAACACTGCTGCTACTCTGTTTATTATCTATCCTGATTGACTAGTCACTTTTACCCCTACCTACATGTACATATTACCTCAACTACCAACACTGCTGCTACTCTGTTTATTATCTATCCTGATTGGACTAGTCACTTTTAACCCCTACCTACATGTACAGATTACCTCAACTACCAACACTGCTGCTACTCTGTTTATTATCTATCCTGATTGACTAGTCACTTTTACCCCCTACCTACATGTACATATTACCTCAACTACCAACACTGCTGCTACTCTGTTTATTATCTATCCTGATTGACTATACTCAGCTTACTACCTACATGTAGCATATTACCTTTCAACTACAACACTGCTGCTACTCTGTTATTATCTATCCTGATTGGGCT
>NW_028166563.1:0-81990 GCF_964263955.1 Coregonus lavaretus
TTTTGTTTTGTTTTCTTGTTTATATTATTAAACTCAATGTATTTCTTACTGGGTTTCTTTCCTTATTTTGAGTGGCAGCCTATGGGTACATGTTTTATAAACATATAATTTAAGTGGATAATGCACCTGGAACCCCCCCCCCCCCCCCCCCAACAAAAAATAACAAAACAAATTTAGTCACAAAAAAAGAATGCACTCGTACAGTGGGGGAAAAATGTATTTAGTCAGCCACCAATTGTGCAAGTTCTCCCACTTAAAAAAGATGAGAGAGGCCTGTAATTTTCATCATAGGTACACGTCAACTATGACAGACAAAATGAGGGAAAAAATCCAGAAAATCACATTGTAGGATTTTTAATGAATTTATTAGCAAATTATGGTGGAAAATAAGTATTTGGTCAATAACAAAAGTTTCTCAATACTTTGTTATATACCCTTTGTTGGCAGTGACACAGGTCAAACGTTTTCTGTAAGGCTTCACAAGGTTTTCACACACTGTTGCTGGTATTTTGGCCCATTCCTCCATGCAGATCTCCTCTAGAGCAGTGATGTTTTGGGGCTGTCGCTGGGCAACACGGACTTTCAACTCCCTCCAAAAGATTTTCTATGGGGTTGAGATCTGGAGACTGTCTAGGCCACTCCAGGACCTTGAAATGCTTCTTACGAAGCCACTCCTTCGTTGCCCGGGCGGTGTGTTTGGGATCATTGTCATGCTGAAAGACCCAGCCACGTTTAATCTTCAATGCCCTTGCTGATGAAAGGAGGTTTTCACTCAAAATCTCACGATACATGGCCCCATTCATTCTTTCCTTTACACGGATCAGTCGTCCTGGTCCCTTTGCAGAAAAACAGCCCCAAAGCATGATGTTTCCACCCCATGCTTCACAGTAGGTATGGTGTTCTTTGGATGCAACTCAGCATTCTTTGTCCTCCAAACACGACGAGTTGAGTTTTTACCAAAAAGTTATATTTTGGTTTCATCTGACCATATGACATTCTCCCAATCCTCTTCTGGATCATCCAAATGCACTCTGCAAAGTTCAGACGGGCCTGGACATGTACTGGCTTAAGCAGGGGGACACGTCTGGCACTGCAGGATTTGAGTCCCTGGCGGCGTAGTGTGTACTGATGGTAGGCTTTGTTACTTTGGTCCCAGCTCTCTGCAGGTCATTCACTAGGTCCCCCCGTGTGGTTCTGGGATTTTTGCTCACCGTTCTTGTGATCATTTTGACCCCACGGGGTGAGATCTTGCGTGGAGCCCCAGATCGAGGGAGATTATCAGTGGTCTTATATGTCTTCCATTTCCTAATAATTGCTCCCACAGTTGATTTCTTCAAACCAAGCTGCTTACCTATTGCAGATTCAGTCTTCCCAGCCTGGTGCAGGTCTACAATTTTGTTTCTGGTGTCCTTTGACAGCTCTTTGGTCTTGGCCATAGTGGAGTTTGGAGTGTGACTGTTTGAGGTTGTGGACAGGTGTCTTTTATACTGATAACAAGTTCAAACAGGTGCCATTAATACAGGTAACGAGTGGAGGACAGAAGAGCTGTCACACCCTGGCTCTGGGACTCTATATGTTGAGCCAGGGTGTGTTTATTCTATGTATTGTATTTCTGTGTTGGCCAGAGTGGTTCCCAATCAGAGGCAACGAGTGTCAGCTGTTGCTGGTTGTCTCTGATTGGGAGCCATATTTATAGAGGCTGTTTTCCCACAATAGTTGTGGGATCTTGTTCCAGTTGGTTTGTTCCGTTTGGTTTGTTCCGTGTTGGTTGTTAACCTAGGACGTCACGTCATCGTTTGTTGTTTTGTTTATCGTGTATTCATTAAATAAAGAAAGATGTTCGTTCATCACGCTGCGCTTTGGTCTACTCCGTCTAACGATCGTGACAGAAGATCCCACCACACCTGGACCAAGCAGCGTGTCCAGGAGCAGGCAGCCTGGACATGGGAGGAAGCGCCGGGAAAGGAGCTGGAGAGGTTGGCGATGGCCCAGGTGGGCAAATCGTGGTCCTGGGAGGACATGCTCGGGGGCAAAGGGCCATGGGCTAAGATTAAGGCCCTGGCGAGAGAGGAGCAACGGCGTCAACAGTGTCGTCGTCGGACGGACGAGAGGCAACCCCAGAATTTTTTTAGGGGGGGCACACGGCATGGGCGACTGGGCAGCAGGAGGCTGCCACAGGGCGAAATGGGAGACGAGGAGAGAAGGCCACCGGGTTACGGGAGCCATTGGTGAGAGGAGGGAGGGAAGTTGTAGAGGCACGGCGAGAGGTACTGAGGTGTATTGCCAGTCCGGTCCGGCCCGTTCCTGATCCCCGTTTAAGGCCAGTGGTGTGTGTTCCCAGTACGGTCCGGGCTGTTCCTGTTCCTCGCACCAAGCCTACGGTTCGCGTCGCCAGCCCGGCCCGGCCTGTTCCTGTCCTTCGCACCAAGCCTACGGTGCGCGTCGCCAGCCCGGCCCAGCCTGTTCCTGCCACTCGCACCAAGCCTACGGTGCGCGTCGCCAGCCCGGGCCGGCCTGTTCCTGCTCCACGCACCAAGCCTACGGTGCGCGTCGCCAGCCCGGCCCGGCCTGTTCCTGCTCCCCGCACCAAGCCTACGGTGCGCGTCGCCAGCCCGGCCCGGCCTGTTCCTGCCACTCGCACCAAGCCTACGGTGCGCGTCGCCAGCCCGGCCCGGCCTGTTCCTGCTCCACGCACCAAGCCTACGGTGTGCGTCGCCAGCCTGGCCCGGCCTGTTCCTGCCCCTCGCACCAAGCCTACGGTGCGCGTCGCCAGCCCGGCCCGGCCTGTTCCTGCCCTTCGCACCAAGCCTACGGTGTGCGTCGCCAGCCCGGCCCGGCCTGTTCCTGCTCCTCGCACCAAGTCTTCGGTGTGCGTCGCCAGCCCGGCCCGGCCTGTTCCTGCCACTCGCACCAAGCCTACGGTGTGCGTCGCCAGCCCGGTCCGGCCTGTTCCTGCTCCTCGCACCAAGCCTACGGTGTGCGTCGCCAGCCCGGTCCGGCCCGTTCCTGCTCCACGCACCAAGCCAGGGGTGCGAGTCGTCAGCCCGGTCCGGCCCGTTCCTGCTCCACGCACCAAGCCAGGGGTGCGAGTCGTCAGCCCGGTCCGGCCCGTTCCTGCTCCACGCACCAAGCCAGGGGTGCGCATCGTCAGCCCGGTCCGGCCCGTTCCTGCTCCACGCACCAAGCCAGGGGTGCGCATCGTCAGCCCGGTCCGGCCCGTTCCTGCTCCACGCACCAAGCCAGGGGTGCGCATCGTCAGCCCGGTCCGGCCCGTTACGGCTCCACGCACCAAGCCAGGGGTGCGCATCGTCAGCCCGTTCCGGCCCGTTCCTGCTCCACGCACCAAGCCAGGGGTGTGCGTCGTCAGTCCGGCACAACCCGTGCCTGGGTCACCGGTGCCTGGTCAGGTACCGGTCAGCTGCTCCACACCGGAGCTGAAGCTATCCGCTCCTACGATGTCCAGTCCAGCTCCAGCCAGCGGGGCCAGACCGGACCAGGGGAGCTACGGGGGGATTATTGGAGGGTGGTGGTCTAGCCCGGAGCCGGAACCGCCTCCGAGGAGGAATGCCCACCCAGCCCTCCCCTGGTTTGTTTATGTTCAGGCGCGGTCGCAGTCCGCGCCTTTGGGGGGGGGGGTACTGTCACACCCTGGCTCTGGGACTCTATATGTTGAGCCAGGGTGTGTTTATTCTATGTATTGTATTTCTGTGTTGGCCAGAGTGGTTCCCAATCAGAGGCAACGAGTGTCAGCTGTTGCTGGTTGTCTCTGATTGGGAGCCATATTTATAGAGGCTGTTTTCCCACAATAGTTGTGGGATCTTGTTCCAGTTGGTTTGTTCCGTTTGGTTTGTTCCGTGTTGGTTGTTAACCTAGGACGTCACGTCATCGTTTGTTGTTTTGTTTATCGTGTATTCATTAAATAAAGAAAGATGTTCGTTCATCACGCTGCGCCTTGGTCTACTCCGTCTAACGATCGTGACAAGAGCCTCTTAAAGAAGAAGTTACAGGTCTGTGAGAGCCAGAAATCTTGCTTGTTTGTAGGTGACCAAATGCTTATTTTCCACCATAATTTGCAAATAAATTCATTAAAATCCTACAATGTGATTTTCTGGAGAAAAAAAATCTAAATTTGTCTGTCATAGTTGACGTGTACCTATGATGAAAATTACAGGCCTCTCTCATCATTTTAAGCAGGAGAACTTGCACAATTGGTGGCTGACTAAATACTTTTTTCCCCCACTGTATGAGTAAATTAACATAACGTGTTGGAACAGGGCTGCAGCCACCAAACACCTGCACTTACCTGCGCTCTCTAGACTGCCTCATTAATTACTGTTGTTGTCACGTGCTCTTGCATAATTCAACAAGTGTGTCAGTAGCAGGATACCCTCAGATTAAAAATCATCACACTTGGCTCTAGATTCCACCTATCTAAACATACTTTACATTGTTTTGCGAGATCAGAGATAATATCACTATAATCCGAGTGTTCATTTTCGTTAGTTGCTTTCTTTTCTGCACATCTAATTTGTAAACATTTCAACTGTATTAAATTATTACTTTTGTGACACATAAAATGAACACCAATCAAAATAAAGATGTGATGTTTGTATTCAGATGGTGCCTTAAATCCTCAAGAGTATGAAAGAGAGAGAGAGAGAGAGAGAGAGAGAGAGAGAGAGAGAGAGAGAGAGAGAGAGAGAGAGAGAGAGAGAGAGAGAGAGAGACAGAGAGAGAGACAGAGAGAGAGAGAGAGAGAGAGAGAGAGAGAGAGAGAGAGAGAAGACTGTTAGTTTAAATCCACAGCACTTGGGTGAAGGCCAAAGAGTTGTTATCTAGCTTGAGCAAGTCAAAACTGATCAATTCGATTTTCATTTGCCACATTTCGTATTTTTGCGATTTGTTGTGGATGTTAATGCTCATAAATGAATCAAATCGATACGTTTAGACAAGGGCCGGTATTCAATCCGATCGCGTTTGTCGACAATGCGCCATTTAAAAGGTAATTTCCAATTGAGCCGACAAATGCAGTGTTAACGTGAATGCGGTCTTCGTGAATGGGGGAAAATTGCCATTAAAAAGGTACATTGTCGACAAGCGCAATTGGATTGAATCCCGGGCCTAAACCTTAGACGCCGCTAGCACGATTAACCAGAGCAGTGTTTCTCAAACCTCTCCTCGGGGTCTCCCAGATGTTTTGTTTTAGCCCTGCACTAACTCACCTGATTGACCTAGTGAAGAGCTTGATGATTAGTTGACAAGTTGAATCAGGTGAGCTACTTCTGGAATAGATCAAATACATGGAACGGCTGGGGGGGGGTCCCCGAGGAGAGGTTTGAGAACCACTGAACCAGCAGCACAAGTGTTTTGTATACAGATAATATATTATATGACAACGTTGTGTTGGATGAGGACTTGCAAAACAAAAGCTTAGAACCTCGATACATAATCACGAAGGAATGATGTTGTGGGCCAAACAAAAGTTTGTTTATTTTTCCTGAGGTGGTGATGCTCGGAACCTTTTTAAATACGTTTCTGGAACATTGGCGCCATGGAATGTTTGACCCTCATGTAGTGGCCAATAAAAGGCTAGCACTGACACGGCTTCCTTACTTTTCCATCCAGCCTCGCAGATTGTTCCATTGTCGCTCTGATAACAAGGTCAGAGGTAGCCTAGATTGTATTTTCCACTTTAAATTGTAACTGTAAACGTTTGCTGTATTTCTACTGTCAACAGCATAGTCTGTAAAGCTCGTCTACCAGTCTATATACACTTTCCGTCAGCCTAGTTATCAGAAATCAAGCACACTTCTTTTTTCAGTCTTTTTTTTTTTATCCATGCTTTCAGATTGTTCCATTGTTGCTCTGATAACAAGATAACATAGAGGCAGTACATACACTGCGTGTACAAAACATTAAGAATAATAATAATATAATAATATGCCATTTAGCAGACGCTTTTATCCAAAGCGACTTACAGTCATGCGTGCATACATTTTTGTGTATGGGTGGTCCCGGGGATCGAACCCACTACCTTGGCGTTACTAGCGCCGTGCTCTACCAGCTGAGCTACAGAGGACCCCTTCCTAATATGAGTTGCACCCCCCTTCTACAAGGTGTCGTAAGCGTTCAACAGGGATGCTGCTGGCCCATGTTGACTCCCGTTGGTCTCCCGAGTGGCGCAGTGGTCTAAGGCACTCCATCGCAGTGCTAGCTGTGCCACTAGAGATCCTGGTTCGAATCCAGGCTCTGCTGTAGCCGGCCGCAACCGGGAGACCAATGGGGCGGCGCACGATTGGCCCAGGGTAGGGGAGGGAATGGCCGGCAGGGAGGTAGCTCAGTTGGTAGAGCATGGCGTTTGCAACGCCAGGGTTGTGGGTTCGATTCCCACGGGGGGCCAGTATAAATAAATAAAAATAAAAAATAAGAATAATGTATGCACTAACTGTAAGTCGCTCTGGATAAGAGCGTCTGCTAAATGACGTAAATGTTGTGTCAAGTTGGCTGGATGTCCTTTGGGTGGTGGAATATTCTTGATACACACAGGAAACTGTTGAGCATGAACAACCCAGCAGCTTTGCAGTTCTTGACAAACTTAAACCGGTGCACCTGGCATCTACTACAATACCCTGTTCAAAGCCACTTGCCAATTCACCCTCTGAATGACACACATAAAGTACAAAAGTCCATGTCTCAATTGTCTCAAGGCTTAAAAATCCTTCTTTAACCTCCCCTGCACCTAAACTGATTGAAGTGGATTTAATAAGTGACATCAATAAGGGATCATAGCTTTCACCTGAATTCACCTGGTCAGTCTCAAATCAAATCAAATGTTATTGGTCACATGCACGTGTTTAGCAGATGTTATTGCGGGTGTAGCGAAATGCTTGTGTTTCTAGCTCCGACAGTGCAGTAATACAGTGTCTTGCAAAAGTATTCATCCCCCTTGGTGTTTTTCCTATTTTGTTGCATTACAACCTGTAATTTAAATGGATTTTTATTTGGATTTCATGTAATGGACATACACAAAATAGTCAAAATTGGTGAAGTGAAATTAAGCCCCTAAATAAGATCTGGTGCAACCAATTACCTTCAGAAGTCACATAATTAGTTAAATAAAGTCCACCTGTGTGCAATCTAAGTGTCACATGATCTGTCACATGATCTCAGTATATATACACCTGTTCTGAAAGGCCCCAGAGTCTGCAACACCACTAAGCAAGGGGCACCACCAAGCAAGCGGCACCATGAAGACCAAGGAGCTATCCAAACAGGTCAGGGACAAAGTTGTGGAGAAGTACAGATCAGGGTTGGGTTATAAAAAATATATCTGAAACTTTGAACATCCCACGGAGCACCATTAAATCCATTATTAAAAAATGGAAAGAATATGGCACCACAACAAACCTGCCAAGAGAGGGCCGCCCACCAAAACTCACGGACCAGGCAAGGAGGGCATTAATCAGAGAGGCAACAAAGAGACCAAAGATAACCCTGAAGGAGCTGCAAAGCTCCACAGCGGCGATTGGAGTATCTGTCCATAGGACCACTTTAAGCCGTACACTCCACAGAGCTGGGCTTTACGGAAGAGTGGCCAGAAAAAAGCCATTGCTTAAAGAAAAAAATAAGCAAACACGTTTGGTGTTCGCCAAAAGGCATGTGGGAGACTCCCCAAACATATGGAAGAATGTACTCTGGTCAGATGAGACTAAAATTTAGCTTTTTGGCCATCAAGGAAAACGCTATGTCTGGCGCAAACCCAACACCTCTCATCACCCCGAGAACACCATCCCCACAGTGAAGCATGGTGGTGGCAGCATCATGCTGTGGGGATGTTTTTCATCGGTAGGGACTGGGAAACTGGTCAGAATTGAAGGAATGATGGATGGCACTAAATACAGGGAAATGCTTGAGGGAAACCTGTTTCAGTCTTCCAGAGATTTGAGACTGTGACGGAGGTTCACCTTCGGGGTGAATAGTTATGCACGCTCAAGTTTTCTGTTTTTTTGACTTATTTCTTGTTTGTTTCACAATCAAAAATATTTTGCATCTTCAAAGTGGTAGGCATGTTGTGTAAATCAAATGATACAAACCCCCCCAAAAATCTATTTTAATTCCAGGTTGTAAGGTAACAAAATAGGAAAAATGCCAAGGGGGGTGAATACTTTCGCAAGCCACTGTATCTAACAAGCAATATCTAACAGTTTCACAACATATACCCAATACACACAAATCTAAGTAAGGAATGGAATTAAGAATATATAAATAAATATATGGACGAGCAATGTCAGAGCGGCATGGACTAAGATATAGTATAGAATACAGTATATACATATGAGATGAGTAATGCAAGATATGTAAACATTATTAAAGTGACTAGTGTTCCATTTATTAAAGTGGCCAGTGATTTCTAGTCTATGTCTATAGGCAGCAGCCTCTAATGTGCTAGTGATGGCTATTTAACAGTCTGATGGCCTTGAGATAGAAACTGTTTTTCAGTCTCTCGGTCCCAGCTTTGATGCACCTGTACTGACCTCGCCTTCTGGATGATAGCGGGGTGAACAGGCAGTGGCTCGGGTGGTTAATGTCCTTGATGATCGTTTTGGCCTTCCTGTGACATCGGGTGCTGTAGGTGTCCTGGAGGGCTGGTAGTTTGCCCCCGGTGTCCATCTATGTCATGGAAAGGGCAGTTCCTAATGTTTTGTACAGTCAGTGTTTACCCACATAACTGTATATGTCTTAGGTATTTCTTCTATTCAAAAAGCATCTTCTACGTCTATCAACGTTCCATCACATGACCCTAGTTATCAGAAACTGCCTATCAGAAATCAATTGAATCATAGTTTCGTCTCCAGTTAACTGCCATTGGGTCAACAGCATCAACAGGCTCCAGTGTCATACGGCCCCACCTCTGTCCTCACCTCCAGCTGAAACACAGAGCAGCTCTTTGTCCTCTGTCAGGACTGTCTGATGCTTCCCAAACGGCACTCTATTCCCTTTGCAGTGCACTGGTCTATGGGCTCTGGTCAAAATGTAGTGCTCTGTAAAGGAAACAGGGTGCCATTTGGGACAGCTTCTGGTGCACTGACCAGCTCTCTGGCTCCAAGGCTTCTGTTGTTCTACATTTTTTAATCTGCCTTTTTGAAGGCTGCAGTCAAAAACGACATTTTCTGCCTCAATTAAAATCCAAAGAGCCTGTGATGGAGATCGTCATAGAATAGTGGGTATTTACCTCTCCTCATTATGGACAGGCAGTACACCTGGACACCTGGCTGGCTGGCTGGACAGGTAGTACAGCTGGACACCTGGCTGGCTGGACAGGCAGTACACCTGGACACCTGGCTGGCTGGCTGGATGGATGGACAGGCAGTACACCTGGACACCTGGCTGGCTGGATGGACAGGCAGTACAGCTGGACACCTGGCTGGCTGGATGGACAGGCAGTACACCTGGACACCTGGCTGGCTGGATGGACAGGCAGTACACCTGGACACCTGGCTGGCTGGATGGACAGGCAGTACACCTGGACACCTGGCTGGCTGGATGGACAGGCAGTACAGCTGGACACCTGGCTGGCTGGATGGACAGGCAGTACACCTGGACACCTGGCTGGCTGGATGGACAGGCAGTACACCTGGACACCTGGCTGGCTGGCTGGCTGGCTGGACAGGCAGTACACCTGGACACCTGGCTGGCTGGCTGGCTGGCTGGACAGGCAGTACACCTGGACACCTGGCTGGCTGGCTGGCTGGACAGGCAGTACACCTGGACACCTGGCTGGCTGGCTGGCTGGCTGGACAGGCAGTACACCTGGACACCTGGCTGGTGGGGGGATCCTTAACGAAGGATGCATCCCAAATGGCACTCTATCCCTGTTCCCTATGTAGTGCACCCTGTTCCCTATGTAGTGCACCCTATTCCCTATGTAGTGCACCCTATTCCCTATGTAGTGCACCCTATTCCCTATGTAGTGCACCCTATTCCCTATGTAGTGCACCCTATTCCCTATGTAGTGCACCCTGTTCCCTATGTAGTGCACCCTGTTCCCTATGTAGTGCACCCTATTCCCTATGTAGTGCACCCTGTTCCCTATGTAGTGCACCCTGTTCCCTATGTAGTGCACCCTGTTCCCTATGTAGTGCACCCTGTTCCCTATGTAGTGCACCCTGTTCCCTATGCAGTGCACCCTGTTCCCTATGTAGTGCACCCTGTTCCCTATGTAGTGCACCCTGTTTCCTATGTAGTGCACCCTGTTCCCTATGTAGTGCACCCTGTTCCCTATGTAGTGCACCCTATTCCCTATGTAGTGCACCCTATTCCCTATGTAGTGCACTCTATTCCCTATGTAGTGCACCCTGTTCCCTATGTAGTGCACCCTGTTCCCTATGTAGTGCACCCTGTTCCCTATGTAGTGCACCCTATTCCCTATGTAGTGCACCCTGTTCCCTATGTAGTGCACCCTGTTCCCTATGTAGTGCACCCTATTCCCTATGTAGTGCACCCTGTTCCCTATGTAGTGCACCCTGTTCCCTATGTAGTGCACCCTGTTCCCTATGTAGTGCACCCTGTTCCCTATGTAGTGCACCCTGTTCCCTATGTAGTGCACCCTGTTCCCTATGTAGTGCACCCTATTCCCTATGTAGTGCACTCTATTCCCTATGTAGTGCACCCTATTCCCTATGTAGTGCAATCTATTCCATATGGGTTCTGTTCAAAAGTAATGGACTGTTATGGAATAGTGAGCCATTTGTGATGCACGCTGTGACTGGTAGCACTGGGAAGCTAGATAAGAGTTAGTGCTATTCAAATCTGGTATCCTGGTTCAGGGTGAGACAGTTGAGGACAGACCTGATGGTTCCGGGTGAGACAGTTGAGGACAGACCTGATGGTTCCGGGTGAGACAGCTGAGGACAGACCTGATGGTTCCGGGTGAGACAGCTGAGGACAGACCTGATGCTACAAACCCAGTGCATCTTGGAGCTGTAGTCTATTTCAACTCTTAATGATCGGCTATGAAAAGCCAACTGAGATTTATTCCTGATTATTATTTGACCATGCTTGTCACTTATGAACATTTTTGAACATCTTGGCATGGTTCTGTTATAATCTCCACCCGGCACAGCCAGAAGAGGACTGGCCACCCCTCATAGCCTGGTTCCTCTCTAGGTTTCTTCCTAGGTTTTCGCCTTTCTAGGGAGTTTTTCCTAGCCACCGTGCTTCTACACCTGCATTACTAGCTGTTTGGGGTTTTAGGCTGGGTTTCTGTACAGCACTTCGAGATATTAGCTGATGTAAGAAGGGCTATATAAAATAAAATTGATTGATTGATTGATAGTCTATAAAGGAGAACCTGGCCCTCAGTGTAAATGTGTATCCTTGCCCCATGGGTAAATGTTATACCAGACAGGAGAAAGTATTTTATTTTCTTTGAAGGGCTTGTTTGAACTTTATGGTGGAGTGTGGAATGCCCTGAGTCGGCACTGCAGACGGCAGGTGCTGTAGAATTGTAAAACTGCAGAACTCAGTTCAGTTGTAATGTTACAACACAGACAGACTTCAGTAAATGTTGTTTATCTCTAACTCTTTGAGACAGTCCCTCTGGTATTTTGTTTAGAGACGTTTCTGAGTGTGTCCCGTGCCCTTGCAACGAGTAACGATGAGCTGTTTCTCTATTCAACATCTTTAATGTGCCAGAACAATGACAACAATCTGGGGGTTTTAGGGAGATGAAAAGCAATTCGTTATTGGTTTCATGGATTATTATTTGCCTTTTTAGGCAATACCTTTTCTGTGGTGTGAATTACCCCATGGTCTTTGGCAAACTAATGTGGAAAAAGTAGCTATTGTTTATTCCAATCACAAAACATTGTATCAACACCTAGTGTCTTCGTGTGGATGTTCCAAAATATTACCTCGTTTTCTCTAGCCCTTTCTTTAGGACTCCATTGTGCAGGTACCTAACTCCTTAATCCGGTTCTGGATCTATTTAAACACACATACATTACTTAATAATAATAATAATATGCCATTTAGCAGACGCTTTTATCCAAAGCCACTTACAGTCATGCGTGCATAATTATTTATTTTTTTGTGTATGGGTGGTCCCGGGGATCGAACCCACTACCTTGGCGTTACAAGCGCCGTGCTCTACCAGCTGAGCTACAGAGCAATAAGGCCTGAGGAGGTGTGGTATATGGCTAATATACCACGCCTAAGGGCTGTTCTTAAGCACGACGCAACGCAGAGTGCCTGGATACAGCCCTTAGCCGTGGTATATTGGCCATATACCACAAACCCCCGAGGTGACTTATTGCTATTATAAACTGGTTACCAACGTAATTAGAGGATAAATAAATGTTTTGTCATACCTGTGATATACGGTCTGATATACCACGGCTGTGAGCTAATCAGCTTTCAGTGCTCGAACCAACCAGTTTATAATGTCCCTGTAGAAAGCAGTGGTGTTTATGGATTACATGCAGCCGTATTGTTCATCAAGGAAAATACCCATTTAAATGGAAAATATCAGGCGACTACCAGCCGGTAGGTTCTCTAGACAGATGGGTTGCTTCTACACCTGCATTACTAGCTGTTTGGGGTTTTAGGCTGGGTTTCTGTACAGCACTTCGAGATATTAGCTGATGTACGAAGGGCTATATAAAATAAAATTGATTGATTGATTGATTGGTTGCCTCCCACAATGTTACCAATGTGAGGCAGGTAGCCAGCAGTTAAGAGCATTGGGCCAGTAGCCGAAAGGTCGCTGGTTCAAATCCCCGAGCGCGACTAGGTGACAAATCTGTCGATCCGTCGATGGGCACTTCATCCTAATTGCTCCTGTAAGTCGCTCTGGATAAGAGAGTCTGCTAAATGACTAAAATGTCAAGGTAATGTGCCGTTGCCCTGGGACTTCACTTTCTCCCCCTCTCAGCCCCCCCCCCCCAAGCAGCAGCAGACACAGAGGCTAGGGGTGCAGCCCCCATGGATATGCTAATATGAGGAATGTGGCCATTTCCTCCTTTGGCAGGGAAACAAAGGGAGTGAAGCGCTTCCCAACACAGGACTGGTCGCACCCAGTGCTTATAGGCCGCATTGTACTGCAGCGTCCCCAGTCAAGCCAGGCCAAATAGCCCATTAACGGGTTCTGATGGTTCTACTGGCCTGTCCGGGTAGTTCACACGTCTTCGTGGATCTTATAAGAGTACATTTTCAGTCAATTCAGGAAAGTGAACAGAAATGTTGATCCCAATGTTCAATGGGGGAAATCAGGAAATAGTTCTATGGGGAAATCAGTTTTCTTTCTGAATTGACTGGTTAAAATCAGATCGGCACAACACAAACTCTGATGGCTTGCCCACTTCACATGTAACGGCGGCGGCCTGCTTATTCACAGGTTGTTCTGATGGCCTGTATGTGTGTCACAGCTCTGTCTGGCTTCACGTCTAATATACAGTATGCCTGTGTGCTTCACAGTTCACACCATGAGGGGGAAGCAGCGGTTGAAGTGTTGAATTCACACAAATGTTTCACACATTCAATTGGGTGACAAATGTCCTGTTTCTGCCCTATCCGTTGTCAGGGAAGTTTTCTAGGCAGATGGAGATGTTTATGGGCCTTTACTGGTCCTCATTTCATTTCACTCCCAGAATATGTTCTGATAACACAATGTAGTTTATGGGATATCAGTTTGTATAGTGTTACCGTCTAAAGCTATATCAGTATGAATAGTGTTGTAAAACGGCAGCCATCCCTTCCGGCGCCAACAAGTGACATCAATAAGGGATCATAGCTTTCACCTGGATTCACCTGGTCAGTCTTTTTCATGGAAAGAGCAGGTGTTCTTAATGTTTTGTACACTCAGTGTATATTTCCTCTTGACTTCTAAAACTAGAGTGCACTAGCTCTATGCGAAATGGGTTTTAGCCTAAATAAGGTGTAGGTTACTGAGTTTGCTGTGGGAGAGGCCCGTTATGTAAAATAACTGACAGTTACAGGACTTGGCTAAAAGAATGTACGTTGTGACAGTTGGCCCTCAACTAACATGCAAATAATGACCAGGAGGTCATTTGACTATGAGATGGTGAAATGTAGATGTTTCAGACAAGACAAGGGTCTATGTCATTTTGACAGAGTCGGCAAGTTGAGGCTTGTTACAGACACAAATACAAGAACCACAACCTAAAGAAGAAACCTGGCTAAACCTGTCAGAGTCCCTTCTCACCTTTGTCAGCATGTAGCCACTAGCCATCTTCACTCAGCCAGGCCAGCTGATCCTAGGGCCTAGGCAGCATCCCCCTCTCCTTTAGACAGGCCAGCTGATCCTAGGGCCTTGGCAGCATCCCCCTCTCTCAGCCAGGCCAGCTGATCCTAGGGCCTAGGCAGCATCCCCCTCTCAGCCAGGCCAGCTGATCCTAGGGCCTAGGCAGCATCCCCCTCTCAGCCAGGCCAGCTGATCCTAGGGCCTAGGCAGCATCCCCCTCTCAGCCAGGCCAGCTGATCCTAGGGCCTAGGCAGCGTCCCTCTCTCAGCCAGGCCAGCTGATCCTAGGGCCTAGGCAGCATCCCCCTCTCAGCCAGGCCAGCTGATCCTAGGGCCTAGGCAGCATCCCCCTCTCTCAGCCAGGCCAGCTGATCCTAGGGCCTAGGCAGCATCCCCCCCTCTCAGCCAGGCCAGCTGATCCTAGGGCCTAGGCAGCATCCCCCTCTCCTTTAGACAGGCCAGCTGATCCTAGGGCCTAGGCAGCATCCCCCTCTCTCAGCCAGGCCAGCTGATCCTAGGGCCTAGGCAGCATCCCCCTCTCTCAGCCAGGCCAGCTGATCCTAGGGCCTAGGCAGCGTCCCCCTATGCAGCATGTGTGTGAAGAATGCAGGCCAGTCAGGACCAGGGGGTTGGTGTTGGTTAGTCCTGGGCTGCGTCCCAAATGGCACCCTCTTCCCTATTTAGTACACTACTTTTGAGCAGAGCCGTGGACCCTGGTCAAACGTAGTGCACTAAATAGGGAATAGGGTGCCATTTGTGATGGTGGTGGTGGTGGATGGGCTCCCATACAGCAGATGGCTGGGCTGTCCCCTCCTCCCCTCCTCTCCTCCTCCCCTCCTCTCCTCCTCTCCTCCTGGTCATGTCTGCTGTGAAGAGAACAATGCATCTCTTCTCTCAGAGCTAACCCTGATTAGGGAGGGGACAGTGTTTTCACCCCCAGACAGCTGGCAGGCAGCGGGCCTCATACACCCGGCTGGCACACACCCCTCGCAGGCATACGCACACGCACTCCACCATGTCCACACAGACACACACTCCACTCCCGGCACGGGCCTCGGCTTAAATATTTACCTGCAAACAAAGGACCTTTTTTTGAGAAATAATGATCAGTGACGCTTCACTTTAATGACGACTGCTGCTTATCCCCCAGATACCCTGTCTCGCTATGTATGCTACTACCTTAATGCTATGTTTTGGATTTAGTGCAGCAACATTTGTCTGAATTGCAGGTAGGGTAGTAAGGACTGCATTTGATCAAGCATACGATTGCCATGCATGGTATATTTATCAAATCAATCAAATGTATTTTATAAAGCCCTGTTTACATCAGCAGTTGTACCAAAGTGCTATAGGGATTGCTCGGATTACATTTTCCACAAGGCACAGCTATGGTGAATCCCTAAAGTAAAACAATGGGTAAAATCATGATACAATATTTTTGATAGACTATTTATTGGTAGAATTGTGTATGGTATACTATATGGGGAGTTTAGAATGTTGTGAAAATTAAAGTCCATTTCAAATCAAATCAAATCAAATTTTATTGGTCACATGCGCCGAATACAACAGGTGCAGACATTACAGTGAAATGCTTACTTACAGCCCTTAACCAACAGTGCATTTATTTTAAACAAAAAAGTAAGAATAAAACAACAACAAAAAAGTGTTGAGAAAAAAAGAGCAGAAGTAAAAAATAAAGTGACAGTAGGGAGGCTATATATACAATAGAATAAAGTGACAGTAGGGAGGCTATATATACAGGGGGGTACCGTTGCATAGTCAATGTGCGGGGGCACCGGCTAGTTGAGGTAATATGTACATGTGGGTAGAGTTAAAGTGACTATGCATAAATACTTAACAGAGTAGCAGCAGCGTAAAAAGGATGGGGTGGGGGGGCAGTGCAAATAGTCCGGGTAGCCATGATTAGCTGTTCAGGAGTCTTATGGCTTGGGGGTAGAAGCTGTTGAGAAGTCTTTTGGACCTAGACTTGGCACTCCGGTACCGCTTGCCGTGCGGTAGCAGAGAGAACAGTCTATGACTAGGGTGACTGGAGTCTTTGACAATTTTGAGGGCCTTCCTCTGACACCGCCTGGTATAGAGGTCCTGGTATACTTAAGCTCTGTTTCACAATAGTGCCCCAATTTTCTCTTTCTTGTCACAGCATGCTATAGCTAATTACTCCATCTCCCCAACTGCTAACAACAACGAAACGCTTTACATCACACAGGCAGGCGACTACCAGCTGTCTCTCTGCTATGAGCACTGTGCTGCCCCGCTCTGCTCTGCAGTTCCGATTCTACTCGCCCTGCCCCCCTTTTTCTCTCTGAGCGCTCTGCTTTTGATCTCGGAGGGACTTGGAGCTCTCGCATTCCAATCATTCCAGTCTCTGCGAACAATCGGCGCTCAGTTATTTATGAGCAGCGCTCTCTCTGCAGGCTCAGTCTGTTGTGAAAGCGTTCTCAGACGAGGCACACCGTAGCATTGCGCTCTCTCAGAGGAACGTATACTCAGGATACGAATTTATACTTTCCAGTTCCACGAAGTTCTATTAGGAACAAATATAAACAATACAGGCCTACGGCGTCGACAACTTGTTTCCTTGATGAGAATGTAAATTGGTAAGATTATAGTTTTGCTGCTTTTTGAAATTAGTTGCTTTTTCACATGGTGGATAGATCTTTCGAAGTATTATTATAGGCGCAAAATTATGGTTTGTTCCTTCTAACTTTAACTAGCCTTATTTCTTACAATCTATCCATATGTTATTTTGGTGTTATAATAATTGCATTTTAATTCATAATTACACACACACACACATTTTTACATTTTAGTCATTTAGCAGACGCTCTTATCCAGAGCGACTTACAGTCAGTATATATATTATATTATTATATATAATCCGTTGGAATATCGGTTTGGTCTGTGATCATGTCTGTCTAGGGAGCTGCTGTAGACAATAGAGACTTTATCTGCACTTTATTGGCACTGAGTATGAATTGTTTTATTGGGCTATATGTTTTTATTTTCCTAGTTGACACAGGAACGTTATCAGGCATGTGGAGGCAGCAGTTTAGCCCATGCTCTATTAATTGTGGCTATGTGTGTTCCCCATAGAGGCTATAGAGTAGTTATATTTATACATATACACGCATACAGACCATTTAGATTGTATAGTAAACACACATTTTTATCTCAACAAATAGCCTCAATGAATGCTTGGCCTGATATCTGTCATAACGTGTTCTGGAAAGAAAAAGACTAGATAGCCAATTGTTTGGAATCTGCAAAGCTTGCAGCAGGAAATGACTGACTCAATATAATAATATCCAATCGCCCCACAAATAAACCACTTAACTGCAATACTTCGGGGTTTTTGGGCTTTTAAAAATAATGTATAGTAATGTATGAAATGACCTGCTAATATAGGCCCATGCTATTCAGAGCGTGTGGTATGCTTGCATTTATGCTGAAGTAACTTCTTCCCAATTACATAATAATAATAAGCCATTTAGCAGACGCTTTTATCCGAAGCGACTTACAGTCATGTGTGCATACATTTTTACGGATGGGTGGTGCCGGGGATCGAACCCACTACCCTGGCGTTACAAGCGCTATGCTCTACCAATTGAGCTACAGAGAACCACATCTACCCATAACGGGAATTTAGATGGAATTTTCCTTACCAAAGCCTAATATATTGACATAGATTTCAAATATGGAATAAATGTACTAATATTTGAAATAAATATATCTAAATATATGTCACATATATATTTCATAAAAATATTAACATATTTGATTTTGGACGTTTTTTTTTTTAATATTTGTGAATATTGTTGACATATGTAAATATATTTGTATGTGTTGCTTATCCATATGTGGTAGTATGCATTTTACATACATGTGCTATTCATATATATACATGTATTTGTTTAAAATATTTTTAACAGTATGCATGATTATTTATGGTCAATATATTTATATATGAATAATACATATTTTTATATACGAGTAATACATACTTCATAATATATGGTGATATACGTGTAAGAAATGTAATTAAATGCATGTCTAATGCAATAGAAAAAACAAAAAAACTATTAGCACTTAAAAATGTATTGCTTCCCTTTTTGAGCTCAGAAAGTCACTGGAAGGTCGCATCTGAAAAACAAAATATAATGTACAAACTATCTCTGTGCACTTATCAACTCTATTTGAAAAGAAGATCTTAAAAAAAAGTTGACAGATACCCTGAGGATGATGCGACAGAAAGTCAGTGAAGAAAAATCCACACAAGATGAAGAATTAGTGGTTAATGTGGTTGGGCTTTCTGATTTGGTCGGCCTCCACTGTTAGCAACGGTTCCGGCGGCGCCAGTTGCAGGTTAGGTGAATTACGGGTTAGGATAACTAAACTGGCAGGTTAGGTGAATTAACGTTCCAGGATAAGTGAATTGATGTGGTAGGTTAGAATAATTACGTTAAGGTTAGGAAAAGGGTTAGGGTAAGGCTTAGCTACAATGCACCCCGACCAAATCCGTTAGCCCAACCTAATAGGGTCGTGGCAAATGTTCATGAACATCAAATTGATACTTACAATGCAGAATCCTAAACCTCCAGTGTCCATTTTCAGACTCACAAGTTGACAGTTACCCTGTGGATAATGCCTACACAGAGAGTCAGTGAAACAATTCCAAACAATATATATAATTAGGGGTTCATGTTCATGAAAATCTAATTGATACTTACCATGCAGATTCCTTGACCTCTGGTGTCCATTTTCAGACTCACAAGTTGACAGTTACCCTGTGAATAATGCAGAGACAGAGAGTCAGTGAAACAATTCCAAGATTAAGAATAAGGGGTTAATGTTTAGGAACTAGCTAGCTAAATGATACAAAATATTAACTTACATTGGCTGGGGTCTGTCCATAGGCAGTTGAGGCTCCAGACCAGAACAATCCACTGCAGGGACAAACATGATTATTTTTTAGCTAGAAATAATCTAGCTAGCTAGTCAGTTCTAGCTATATTGCTATCAGAGAAACCCAGCACTCACTATAAAGCTAGCTAGCTAGCAAGCAACGCATTGCTTGGCAAGCAACAATTAACATCAACTAGCTAGCTTTGGCAATTAAATTACAGTACCAGTCAAAAGTTTGGACACACCTACTCATTCAAGGGTTTTTCTTTATTTTTTACTATTTTCTACATTGTAGAATAATAGTGAAGACATGAAAACTATGAAATAACACATATGGAATCATGTAGTAACCCAAAAAGTGTTAAACATATCAAAATATATATCTTCAAAGCAGCCATCATTTGCCTTGATGACAGCTTTGCACACTTTTGGCATTCTCTCAACCAGCTTCACCTGGAATGTTTTTCCAACAGTCTTGAAGGAGTTCCCACATATGCTGAGCACTTGTTGGCTGCTTTTCCTTCACTCTGCGGTCCGACTAATTTGAAGGGGTGTCCACATACTTTTTTCCCTCACTGTATATACAAAAGTATTTGATCCCCTGCTGATTTTGTACGTTTGCCCACTGACAAAGAAATGATCAGTCTATCATTTTAATGGTAGGTTTATTTGAACAGTGAGAGACAGAATAACAACAACAAAAATCCAGAAAAACGCATGTCAAAAATGTTATAAATTGATTTGCATTTTAATGAGGGAAATAAGTATTTGACCCCCTCTCAATCAGAAAGATTTCTGGCTCCCAGGTGTCTTTTATACAGGTAACGAGCTGAGATTAGGAGCGCACTCTTAAAGGGAGTGCTCCGAATCTCAGTTTGTTACCTGTATAAAAGACACCTGTCCACAGAAGCAATCAATCAATCAGATTCCAAACTCTCCACCATGGCCAAGACCAAAGAACTCTCCAAGGATGTCAGGGACAAGATTGTAGACCTACACAAGGCTGGAATGGGCTACAAGACCATCGCCAAGCAGCTTGGTGAGAAGGTGACAACAGTTAGTGCGATTATTCGCAAATGGAAGAAACACAAAATAACTGTCAATCTCCCTCGGCCTGGGGCTCCATGCAAGATCTCACATCGTGGAGTTGCAATGATCATGAGAACGGTGAGGAATCAGCCCAGAACTACACGTGAGGATCTTGTCAATGATCTCAAGGCAGCTGGGACCATAGTCACCAAGAAAACAATTGGTAACACACTACGCCGTGAAGGACTGAAATCCTGCAGCGCCCGCATGGTCCCCCTGCTCAAGAAAGCACATATACAGGCCCGTCTGATGTTTGCCAATGAACATCTGAATGATTCAGAGGAGAACTGGGTGAAAGTGTTGTGGTCAGATGAGACCAAAATCGAGCTCTTTGGCATCAACTCAACTCGCCGTGTTTGGAGGAGGAGGAATGCTGCCTATGACCCCAATAACACCATCCCCACCGTCAAACGTGGAGGTGGAAACGTTATGCTTCGGGGTGTTTTTCTGCTAAGTGGACAGGACAACTTCACCGCATCAAAGGGACGATGGACGGGGCCATGTACCGTCAAATCTTGGGTGAGAACCTCCTTCCCTCAGCCAGGGCATTGAAAATGGGTCGTGGATGGGTATTCCAGCATGACAATGACCCAAAACACACGGCCAAGGCAACAAAGGAGTGGCTCAAGAAGAAGCACATTAAGGTCCTGGAGTGGCCTTAATCCCATAGAAAATCTGTGGAGGGAGCTGAAGGTTCGAGTTGCCAAACGTCAGCCTCGAAACCTTAATGACTTGGTGAAGATCTGCAAAGAGGAGTGGAACAAAATCCCTCCTGAGATGTGTGCAAACCTGGTGGCCAACTACAAGAAACGTCTGACCTCTGTGATTGCCAACAAGGGTTTTGCCACCAAGTACTAAGTCATGTTTTGCAGAGGGGTCAAATACTTATTTCCCTCATTAAAATGCAAATCAATTTATAACATTTTTGACATCCGTTTTTCTGGATTTTTTTGTTGTTATTCTGTCTCGCACTGTTCAAATAATCCTACCATTAAAATTATAGACTGATCATGTCTTTGTCAGTGGGCAAACTTACAAAATCAGCAGGGGATCAAATACTTTTTTCCCTCACTGTATAGTGTATGATTTTTTATGCCATTATGTCATTATGAGATGATTATAAGATAGTGTAAGGGGGTAATACATGCTTAAGTCTTAATTAAAAACGCCATCATAAACCATTATAAGGCTTTAAGTTAAGTTGTTGTATTTGATTTAACTAATTCTGTTACTGCCCCTCTGTCTAGATCTGTGGTTTACTAATAATCCAAACCACCAAGTTCAACACAACCCGTCACTTATTTATTCTCCGATTGACTGAGATGAGAACTGCCGAGGAGTCTTCTGGCACGGTCCTGCACCGTCTCATCCAGGAGCAGCTCCGTTACGGGAACCTCACAGACACCAGCACCCTCCTGTCCATCCAGCAGCAGGCCCTGCGTGGAGGCAGCAACAGCAGCGGAGGAGGAGGGGGTACCGGATCCCCCCGCTCCTCCCTGGAGAGCCTGACCCAGGAGGAGTCCCAGTTCCTCCACATGTCCACCAGACAGGATCCCCAGGGCCAGGAGCACCAGGGGGACTACAACCACTGTGAGAGTGACTCCTCCGTGTGTCGCCTCTACCAGCTCCACAGACACGGAGAGGAGCTGCCCACCTATGAGGAGGCCAAGGCCCACTCTCAGTACCTGGCCTCGGTAGAGGCTCAGCGGGGTCAGCCTCAGCTTGGTCTGGGTCTGGAGGTGATGGATCACCAGGGAGGAGGAGAGGGCCAGTGGGACCTGAAACGGGAGCACGCCCGCTCCCTCAGTGAACGGCTTATGCAGCTCTCCCTGGAGAGGAATGGTGGATCATGTGGATCCAGAGACAGTCTGCCCCTCAGCTCCACTCAGAGTTACCCACAGCTTTCCAATGGCCACTGTGGGCCTGTTGACCACCAGGGACCAGAGTCTCTCCAGTACCCCGTTCAGAGGGGACCTCCCCCGGACTACCCCTTTCTGGTCAGGCCTCCTGGATACATGCTCAGCCACTCACAGGAGATAAACGGACTCTACTACCAGGAACCTCCTCCCCCATTCAACTCACAGCACAGGTAAATAGAACACAAACACACACAAGACAAGCCAATATGAATTACGCTATATGGATTATGGGTTCCCAGTTAATTTATATTATTTCTATAATATATTATTTATTTATTTTGCCTTTCTTTAACCAGGTAAGTCATTGGAGAACACATTCTTTTTTTTTTACAATAACGACCATTATCCGCGTGGATGATGCATTTTCATTCGATGTTTCAAAGTATTATAGATATCGATGTAGAACTGCATTGTCGCCAACAAGTCTCCATCCTCTGCTCTGCTCAGGTATGAACCTGCCCAGGCCCAGATGGCTCGCCACAGTGTCCGCTCTGGTCCGGAGGTCTACATGAGCCACAGCAGCCCCAGTACCGCCCAGATGGACCTGCTGAGGGAGAATGAGAGACTGAGGAAAGAGCTGGAGGGCTACAGCGAGAAGGCCGCCAGACTTCAGAAGGTGAGAGAGAGGACACTTCCTTGGTTACGTCCCAAAATGCCCCCCCCTGGTTAAAAGTAGTGCACTATAAAGGGAATAGGTTTCTGTTTGGGACGTAGCCTTTTGTTCTCATACAATCATCCTAATGGTGACCTTGAATGACTCTGTCATTGCACACAGCATGAAAATGTATGCGCTCACTTAACTGTAAGTCGCTCTGGATAAGAGCGTCTGCTAAAATGACTAAAATGTAAAAATACAGCATTATACTGTAGGAGTCCGACTGCCTGTAACGTCGTTTAGTGACAGTAATAGTTATGAGTATCATTACATTAGATAGGCATCAATAGTTTTTTATTTATTTCTAAGCCCTGTTGGCTCACAGAGGGTGTAGAGGTAGGTAGGGAAGTATAAACCTGTGTGTGTGTGTGTGTGTGTGTGTGTTTGGCAATGCTGCATATCAGCGAGATTAGTCCTCTAGCTGTGCTGTAGCAGGAATGTGCACCGTGGACGGATCACAGGGACTTTTCTGTTCATTTTGGAATCATTCATTGCTAGTAACAGGCAGAGACTCATATACAGGTTATTTCCACATCTGAAAGTACATTGAGAAGACACTTCAGTCTGTCTTTTCATTCAGACTCCTCTAACATCTTTACATGGAAGCTCATGCCTACATTCCTTCACTTGATTTGCTACTAGTTGTCATGCATCTGCTTGCTACCTGGTAGTGTCTTATTAACCCATGATGTTGAAAGCACTAGTAGCGTTCCTGTTTCAGAGACTGGACTGTCCTCTATATCTCTGGCTCCTCCTCCTGCTCCTCCTCTTCCTGCTGGCCGGCCGGACCTACTAATCTGAAACAAGAACACTCCTCCTCTTCCTCCTGCTTCTCCTGCTCCTTCTCCTCTTCCTCCTCCTCCTGCTCCTCCTCCTCTTCCTCCTTCTCCTCCTCCTCTTCCTCCTTCCCCTGCTCCTCTTCCTCCTTCTCCTGCACCTCCTCCTCTTCCTCCTCCTCTTCCACCTTCTCCTCCTCCTCTTCCTCCTTCTCCTGCTCCTCCTTCTCCTGCTCCTCTTCCTCCTTCTCCTGCTCCTCCTCCTGCTCCTCTTTCTCCTTCCCCTCCTCCTCTTCCTCCTTCTCCTGCTCCTCCTCCTGTTGCTCCTCCACGTTGGCAGAATGCCATGAGGAGAGATGAAAGCTCACACACCTGGGACCCATAACTGGGGACCCATAACTGCTCATTCAGGAATGTGGATTCCCACTTCTCTTTAAGAGCAGAGTGTTAGTCATTTGCTTGTGGGCATACTGCAGTATCTACATAAAGAACAGGCCAGACAAGCAATTCATATGTCTCATACATTCAGTATGACATCACAGTCTTGTGAGACCATGGATCTCTTTGGAGTCAGGTCTTAAATCCCCCTCTTTTTTAATGCCACTTTTCCGCTGTTGGACTTTGGACCAGACTTTAAAGAAAGTATCACTGCCTCCTTCTCACAAATGATCCAAAAAATATAAAAATTAAAAAAGTTGGTTCAACACAGTGGCGGGTCATTTTGACCCTAGGACAACGGGAGGGTTAAGGTAGAGACCCTCAGACTGACAGTATCCTCTTGTGTTTCCTCCCAGCTGGAAGTGGAGATCCAGAGGATATCTGAGGCCTACGACACCCTGATGAAGGGCTCAGCCAAGAGAGAGACCCTGGAGAAAACCATGAGGAACAAACTGGAGTCAGAGATCAAGAGACTACACGACTTCAACAGAGACCTCAGAGGTAAAGGCTACCAGCAGCTAGATGCTAATGCTAACAAAGCTAGTCAAACAATAATCTGTTTTTAATGGACTTACCTGCATAAATAGAGCTAAAGACTTCACTAGCTACCTGTTTTTTATTAATAACCAGGAGCAGGAGTCTTTGTGGTTTAAGTATGGTTCTCCCCACATGAAGTAATAGTAGATCATAATTGATTTCCCTCCCTCTCTCTCTGACCTGTAGATCGTCTGAACACAGCTACAAAACAGCAAGTAGCCAAGGATGTTGAATCCGACGACCAGAAGCAGCATGTCTTCGCCAAGCTCGTCGAACAAAGTAAGTCAACATCGGATGCCTCCCCAACACGAGAGAGGGGAATGAGGAAACAGTGTCTTTCTTCTTGTAGACTTTCTGTAGAGGAACTGCACTGGGCAAGGGGGATCGTTTTCAGATCTGTTTTGTGAAACAGTCACGCTGGCAGTCTGTGGCAGGCATAGAGTTCTCCTGGGCTGTGACTGATTTCTCTGCCACATTAATGTGGTATGTTGTGTTGTGGGGCTGAGGCCAGAGGGGATGCTGGTTAAGGGGACATTCCCTGCTCCTCCCTCCCACCCGGCCTGTTAACAGAGTCGCCCTTGGCACTTGAACGCCCTTAGTAGTAGCAGTAGCAGTAGTAGTAGTAGTAGTAGTAGCAGTAGTAGTAGTAGTAGTAGTAGCAGTAGTAGCAGTAGTAGTAGTAGTAGTAGTAGTGGTAGTAGTAGTAGTAGTAGTAGTAGCAGTAGTAGCAGTAGTAGTAGTAGTAGTAGTAGTAGTAGTAGTAGTAGTAGTAGTAGTAGTAGTAGTAGTAGTAGTAGTAGTATTAGTAGTAGTAGTAGTAGTAGTAGCAGCAGCAGTAGTAGTAGTAGTAGTAGTAGTAGTAGTAGTAGTAGTAGTAGTAGCAGCAGCTACTCTTCCTGGGGTCCAAACAGAAAACACAACAAATAAAATACATAATATAGATAAATATACAGCACAACATTTACATTACAATTTATTCATACAACAGACACTCCCATCCAGAGCAACCCACAGCTAGTGCATTCATCTTAAGATAGCCAGACGAGGCAACCACATGTCACAGTCGTATCCCAACCCATGTATCACATAATACAATACAAAATATATAAAAATGTCTCTTCACGGTCCCCGTCGTGCCATAAAGGGTTTTTTAGTCTGGTTTTATTGCTAGCTTGAGTTACCTGGGGTGGCAGAGAGTTCCATGTAGTCATGCCTCTATTTAATACTGTGTGTTTCCCAGCCTCTGTTCTGGACCTGGGGACTGTGAAGAGACCTCTGGTTGCAGTAAATGTAGCCTGGATTCCTGGATTTGGGGGGGGGGGGGGGGGGGCATTTCAGGCTGTTCAGTTCTCTGGGAATGCCCCCTCTGCTGGCCACTCACAGCACGCTGACCCCTGGACAGATACTGCATCTCTCCATCTGTGGTTCATTTCTTTACCTCAGTATGTGAAGTCATGAGTGGTCAGTTGTGGATAAGGTTTAGCCAACTCTCATGCTGTTATTGTCCAGCCTTTGGCAAGGGGAACTGCCACTGCCCTGCTACTCATTGTTGGGGTAAAACTTCACAACTATTATTTAGTGAACTTGGTATTTGTATTGGGGAAATGACGTTTTTTAAATCAGCTCAAAGTGGTCCTTAGTCAATAGTTATGTGACAGGTTGAACAGTCACGCTACCTTGCCTGTTGGCCTCCAGGAGCAATGATTACCCTCTGAGGAATGTTCATATTCAACGTTAAATGTCAGTCGGTGGGGTTGGAGAAGGTGTTAACTGCGTTTTGGCTTATATGAGATTTGAAGCCGCAACAGAAACAGAGCTACATGTGAAAAAACCTGTGGTGGGACATGTTGCAACATGTTAACCTATACATATATGTTAACCTATACATGTTGCTCTTGGGTTGTGTAACTGTGACCGTTTTAAAGGAGGTTGGGGTACAGTTCTTTCTAGGTATGTCCTCTTCTCTGGGATATAGTATTGGCTCTTAATATGTAGCTGAGGGGACATTA
Source organism: Coregonus lavaretus (assembly GCF_964263955.1). Classification (NCBI taxonomy): domain Eukaryota; kingdom Metazoa; phylum Chordata; class Actinopteri; order Salmoniformes; family Salmonidae; genus Coregonus; species Coregonus lavaretus. Next base: position 26,606 of record NW_028166563.1, read on the forward strand.
GAGTTGGTGTTTGACTATTTGGATGGCTTTGGAATGACAGTCTATAACAGAGATGTTGGACTGATTGACCCTGTTTACGACAACTACAACTAAAGTGACTGTTAGGGCTAAGTGCATTCCTTAGGCATTAACCTCAGACCCCCCCCAACCCCCCCCCCCAACCCCCCGGTGTTGGAGAAAAGATTAACGCCTCCACCTCCCTTAGAGTTCACAGTACTTACAATGTGAAGTGGAACTCTCTTTTAGATTCTTAGAATCCATTAAAGGGACTAAGTGAGTAACTTTAATGGATTCCAATGAAGGAACTCTGGGAGGGGGGGTTCTGAGTTCTACTCACTGAGAGATCATGTAGCAGCCGCTCTCACCTGAACATTTCTAACCATTTCCTCTCCTCTTTTCTGTCTCTCTCCTAGATGAACAGCAGCAGCGTGAGGTGCAACGTCTGCGTGGTTCCGGGGAGGAGTGGCTCCGGCGCCGGGAGGTTCTGGAGCTGGCCCTGGGGTCGGCACAGGCCCGTAACCTGGCCCTGGGGGAGGAGCTGAGTAGGAAGAGGGCGTACGTAGAGAAGGTAGAGCGGCTGCAGAGTGCCCTGGGACAGCTACAGGCGGCCTGTGAGAAGAGAGAGGCCCTGGAACTGAGGCTGAGGACCAGGCTGGAGCAGGAGCTGAAGAGCCTCCGAGCAGCACAGGTGAGCAGGAGAGGAGAGGAGAGGAGAGAAGAGGAGAGGAGAGGAGAGGAGAGGAGAGGAGAGGAGAGGAGACACGACGTGATGCATGTATGCACACACATACACATATACACACACGCACACATACACACACGCACGCACACATATACACACACGCACACATACACACACAGACACACACTCACACGCACACATACACATACACACACACACACGCACACACACATACACACACACACACACACAGAAGTCTTTGCACTTAAAGTGCTACCTCATGATCCACATTGACATGTCATATTTGACAAACCCCAAGGCTGTAGTATAAACACAGTCTTACAAAAACAAGACCACTGCTGCATGTTTGAAACATTCAACCATGACCCTTTTCCAACCAACCCTTTCCTTCCCTTCTCATTCCGTGGTGTCAGTCTCACAGCACGGCTAGCGGCCCCGGCTCCCCGCCCTCTGATCTGAGCTCCACGGTGTCCGTACAGCTGCAGCTGGCTGAAGGAGAGGAGAGGATCCTGGCTCTGGAGGCCGACATCACACGCTGGGAACAGAAGTACCTGGAGGAGAGCACCATGAGGCAGTTCGCTATGGACGCAGCCGCTACCGCTGCGGCTCAGAGAGACACCAGCGTCATCAAACGCTCCCCTCGCCACTCACCCAACAGCAGCTTCAACGACCACCTGCCGTCCAGCCGCAGACATCAGGAGATGGAGAATAGGTTCGTACATCTTACATAGATGGCCCTTTCTCCTGACCAATTGGTATACGTTGGTAGTTACATCTATGCCATCTCTGTGTGCGTACTTTAATCTGCGACATGTCTGTGTGTTTATAGAATCCGAGCGCTGCACTCCCAGCTCCTGGAGAAGGATGCAGTGATCAGGGTGTTACAGCAGCGGTCCCAACGGGAGCAGATCAGGCTAGAGCAGCAGGCCCTCCGCCCTGCCAGGTCCGTCCCCTCCGTCAGCACCGAGGCCAACGGCTCAACCTCCACCAACGGCCCAGTGGAGCGACCCATCTGGGGAAAAGGTGAGCGCAGTGGCCCAGGTCTGGGTCTAAGTCTACGTCCCAAATGGTACCCTATAGTTCACTACTTCTGTCATTAGGCACATAGATCTCTAGTCAAAAGTAGTGTACTATGTAGGGCATAGGGGACATTTGGGACGCAAAAGTAGGAGAAGACAGAGATGATCAGGAGGTTCACGTAGGAGCCAAGAATTCAGTGCAGATATAGCTACTTCCTGAAAAATCTGGAGAATTATGACATAGCTGTCTTCTCCTTCTTTTTAGTCTTCTGGGGGTCACAGGTCATAACGCCTGGAGGAATGTCAGATCTAAAACAGCCCCATGCTATTAACTCAAGAGACAACTGGCGGCTGCTTAGTGTCGCCAGGCAGAATGTTACACTTCTTTAAAAAAAACGACTGTTGGGGAGAGGACCCAGTGAGGGACATTCCTCAAATAGACGACTGCATCTTTTAGTAACAGAATGCATGATACTGCATGTCTTCTCCTCTCCGGCATAGACGCTCTGGAATAGACGTGGCAGAGGATCTCACAGAACAGATGTTAATTAACCAGCTTCCTCTTGTTGTCTGTGATCTGGTAATTAACCAGCTTCCTCTTGTTGTCTGTGATCTGGTAATTAACCAGCTTCCTCTTGTTGTCAGTGATCTGGTAATTAACCAGCTCCCTCTTGTTGTCTGTGATCTGGTAATTAACCAGCTCCCTCTTGTTGTCTGTGATCTGGTAATTAACCAGCTTCCTCTTGTTGTCTGTGATCTGGTAATTAACCAGCTTCCTCTTGTTGTCTGTGATCTGGTAATTAACCAGCTTCCTGTTGTTGTCTGTGATCTGGTAATTAACCAGCTTCCTCTTGTTGTCTGTGATCTGGTAATTAACCAGCTTCCTCTTGTTGTCTGTGATCTGGTAATTAACCAGCTCCCTCTTGTTGTCTGTGATCTGGTAATTAACCAGCTTCCTCTTGTTGTCTGTGATCTGGTAATTAACCAGCTTCCTCTTGTTGTCTGTGATCTGGTAATTAACCAGCTTCCTCTTGTTGTCTGTGATCTGGTAATTAACCAGCTCCCTCTTGTTGTCTGTGATCTGGTAATTAACCAGCTTCCTCTTGTTGTCTGTGATCTGGTAATTAACCAGCTCCCTCTTGTTGTCTGTGATCTGGTAATTGACCAGCTCCCTCTTGTTGTCTGTGATCTGGTAATTAACCAGCTTCCTCTTGTTGTCTGTGATCTGGTAATTAACCAGCTTCCTCTTGTTGTCTGTGATCTGGTAATTAACCAGCTTCCTCTTGTTGTTTGTGATCTGGTAATTAACCAGCTTCCTCTTGTTGTTTGTGATCTGGTAATTAACCAGCTTCCTCTTGTTGTCTGTGATCTGGTAATTAACCAGCTTCCTCTTGTTGTCTGTGATCTGGTAATTAACCAGCTTCCTCTTGTTGTCTGTGATCTGGTAATTAACCAGCTCCCTCTTGTTGTCTGTGATCTGGTAATTAACCAGCTTCCTCTTGTTGTTTGTGATCTGGTAATTAACCAGCTTCCTCTTGTTGTCTGTGATCTGGTAATTAAGCAGCTTCCTCTTGTTGTCTGTGATCTGGTAATTAACCAGCTTCCTCTTGTTGTCTGTGATCTGGTAATTAACCAGCTTCCTCTTGTTGTTTGTGATCTGGTAATTAACCAGCTTCCTCTTGTTGTCTGTGATCTGGTAATTAACCAGCTTCCTCTTGTTGTCTGTGATCTGGTAATTAACCAGCTTCCTCTTGTTGTTTGTGATCTGGTAATTAACCAGCTTCCTCTTGTTGTCTGTGTGTTGTAGGAAAGAGCCTCTCTGATGACCAGACGGCTGCTGCAGCGTCTCCTCTCTCCCGGCCCCCCCACCAACACCCCCGTGCCCCACTGGCCCTGCCTCTCCCCCACTCCAAGCCCCAGAGCAGGGACTGCAGCAGCCAGTGTGATGGTGATATTCCAGCCGAAGAGGCTGACCTCACAGTGGATCCCCCCAGCAGTTCAGACACTGCAGCAGACGTGGTAGAAATCCTTATTTAACAAACATTGATCTCTGACTACAGTTCAGATAACTGAACTTGGGGATTCACTGTGGATGGACAGTGATAACACGGTTGACGACCGAGAGACCTTCCTGTCCCGTATGTTCCCTCCCAGCAAGGAGAAGACTACCTGCCTGTCTCTGGTCAGACGGGCCTCCAGATGAACAGAAGGACACTTCCTTTTGAAGACAGACGGACAGTTTGGAGACGGGTTTGGAGTAATGGACATGTGCTTCCTACCTACCTACCTTCATACAGTACCTTCCTACCTACATTTCTACCTAGCTTCCTACCAATCTACCTACCTGCCCGCCCACCTACCCACCTATCTACCTACCTACCTACCTACCTACCTACCTACCTGAGAAAAGAATCCAGAAGCAACAGGAAGCGTGTAGCAGACAAAGAGGAGAGCTGTGCTCCACTTGACTGTTTCTCTCTCTACACTTAGAAAAGTGAAGAAGAACCTTATTGGCCCGGCCAGGTGCAGCTACGCCAGTCTCCATCTGAAGCCTCCGAGGTACTCAGACCAACCTGAGATATCAATCAGACTGTGTACTGCATTTATATTATATTTGTATGTAATTCGTGTTTTTTATTTGATGTATTTATATTCTTATTTAAGTGCTGCTCATAGTGTGACGTGATGTGTTTGTGTGAAGAGTTGTGTGTTGTTTGGCCTTTAAGAAAGCTGTCTAAATGTCTGTCTGTCTGTCTAAATGTCTGTCTGTCTGTCTAAATGTCTGTCTAAATGTCTGTCTGTCTGTCTGTCTTTCTCCACCCCTGCTGATTTATTCACTTCTATTCATATTGCATATCTGTTTCCCTTATGGACAGACTGTGTGTCAGCTACTTTGAGCTCAGCATGCCAAGTCAAATGATCCATAATTCCTGGAAAAAAACGACATAACTATCCCACGGCTACTTTGGCTTGTTCTATGATTATACATCTCCTTCCCGTTATGTTGTGATACTAATACGTGTGCTTAGTGAAGTCAGTTGTAAGCACCGTAAATACCAACCAACCCAACTTCTGCATTCCCAAGCCTAAATTAAACTATGCAGTCGGCACTCTCCTTTCCCTACATATTATAGCCTGTATGTCGAGGCCCTGCGCCCTCCCAGCTTTAACACAGGAATGGGAATGGGCCTTGTTTAGACTGGAGGGTGGAGGAACGGAGGATGGCGTGTCTGTCTGTCTGTCTGTCTGTCTGTCTGGTTGCTCATCCTCTCTAAGAAACAGAGGATGAGAAGAGGAGAGGCTGCCGTTCACAGCACTGGGCTTGATGTCTGAGACGCCGGGACTGTGTCCCAAATTGCACCCTATTCCCCATGTAGTGGCCTGTGCCCTGGTTAAAATTAGTGCACTAAAAATCATCAACTAGATTCAGCTGCGGGCCTTTTGTATTTTTTTATTAATTTTTTAGCGGATGGTCGGTGGGGGGAGGGGGGGGGGTCGCAACATAATTACAAATAATTTGTAGACTGCAAATAGACCGCAAGAAGACCCACCCCCCCCATTTGATTAAAACATGATCATTTAAAACCTTGCTTACATTAGTATAGATCAGATATATCCTTCTATTATGCGTGGCAATACTTTGGAACAGATTTACCCTAATTAATATCACTTGGAGCTGATTTGCTGGTGTTTTTACAGTCCAACAATAAATAAATAAAATTGGGAAACCCTGATGACATAGGGAGTAGGGTGCCATTTAGATCACAGACGGGTCCCAGACAGCCACTACCCAGAATGCCGCTGTCCCCCCCCCCCACCCCCACCTCACCCCGAGCTGACAAGCCGTGGCTAATCGGCAGCCATTCCATCCTGATGGAATGCTCCCACTCTCACACCCGGTCCAATAATACGGCTATCTAGAGTCTGACCCCTCACCCTGTTAACATGGCATGCATTCTGAGGATCTATTCTGTTTTTCCAGTCTATTTATTTCCGCCAAGCCTCCATGGTAGCTGGTTTCTACCAGGAGCATCTGAGCGTCTTCTAAATCGATGACCAGTTATATACGGCAACATGTCCATGGAAACAGAGAGCTAGCCATCCATATTTGCCTTGCATCTATTCTATTTGTTGATCATGCTAAAATAACCCAGAGTTATGTTTAAGTACGCTGTTGTCCCCCTCCTTGCTTGAGGATCTCACATTTCTGAGGGTCTAAAATGTATTTTACATGTTTGTGTGTGTCCTTTAATTTAAACTTCAGCCTGCATCTATTGGGATGGTGACATGTGTTGATACCAGTTAGTTCTCTCTCTCTCTGTGTGTGTCAGTCAGAGCAGGAGTCTGAATGATTGTTGTTGACTGGAATGTGAGAAGAGTCCGTATTGTATTCCAACTCTACAGTACTTCACTACCTTCAAATGCTACTTTTGGTTGTTATGATCTTATCTCTCTCAAAGTGCATTTGCTGGTCATATGCTCTGTGTTAGAACCCATTGCTTTTTGATGAATACCCCTTTTCACTATTAATTGGACTTTGTTTACATAAAGTTGTTGTTTTGAACTGAGAAAATAAGTTTAATATATTTTGTATATTATTTCATTTTTAGTATTTTATTGATGTGAAAAATGATGCCAAAGATTTTTTCTAACATGAGCCTATATATACCAACCTGCATGGTTTAGTGAACCCTTTATGATGTACACCTCGCTTCGCTGGTTGAACCCTTTATGATGTACACCTCGCTTCGCTGGTTGAACCCTTTATGATGTACACCTCGCTTCGCTGGTTGAACCCTTTATGTTGATGTTGCTGTGGGGAACTTTTCTATGCCATTAACATTTAATTAATGGAATAAAAACCGTAATATATATCTTTAAAAACTTTGTTGTTTCTCTTCTATGCTAAAATGTTGAGAAGGAACTTCTGCACACTGCATTTGCAAATACATATTATGAATATGCAACATTTCAATCCCATTGATTGAGATTGAGTCTTCCAAGGTTATACACAACTTGCACATCTATATGATGCATCCTGTGTCAACTTAATACAAGCTGACATGTATTATAAGTACAGACTAGTTCAAACTCCTCTTATCAGAGTCCCTAGAACAGACATTAATGGTGTCTCCCATTCAGAAGTGAAGGACAGTTTATTCAGAGGAGAAAAACAACTCTGCCACCTGCTTGACTGTTGGCAAGAAACCTGCATCACAATATACCATTGGTGCATTACACACACACACACACACACACACACACACACACACACACACACACACACACACACACACACACACACACACACACACACACACACAGTCTTGTACACACAATTCAGTCCCATTCAAAATCCTATTTTCCCTAACCCTAAACCTAACCCGGTGTAGCCCAGTCAGAGGGGTGATTGCAGAGTATTTCCTCTAGGGCACATGGTGAAACAAAGACTCTTACTAGCTTTATCAATAGACAAGGCTGGTCTTTATCAATAGACAAGGCTGGTCTTTATCAATAGACAAGGCTGGTCTTTATCAATAGACAAGGCTGGTCTTTATCAATAGACAAGGCTGGTCTTTATCAATAGACAAGGCTGGTCTTTATGAATAGACAAGGCTGGTCTTCGTCAATAGACAAGGCTGGTCTTCGTCAATAGACAAGGCTGGTCTTTATCAATAGACAAGGTTAGTCTTTATCAATAGACAAGGCTGGTCTTTTTCAATAGACAAGGCTGGTCTTTATCAATAGATAAGGCTGGTCTTTATCAATAGACAAGGCTGGTCTTTATCAATAGACAAGGCTGGTCTTTATCAATAGACAAGGTTAGTCTTTATCAATAGACAAGGCTGTCTTCACCAATAGACAAGGCTGGTCTTTATCAATAGACAAGGCTGTCTTCACCAATAGACAAGGCTTGTCTTTATCAATAGACAAGGCTGGTCTTTATCAATACACAAGGCTGGTCTTTATGAATAGACAAGGCTGGTCTTTATCAATAGACAAGGCTGGTCTTCGTCAATAGACAAGGCTGGTCTTTATCAATAGACAAGGCTGGTCTTTTTCAATAGACAAGACTGGTCTTTATCAATAGACAAGGCTGGTCTTTTTCAAAAGACAAGGCTGGTCTTTATCAATAGACAAGGCTAGTCTTTTTCAATAGACAAGGCTGGTCTTTATCAATAGACAAGGCTGGTCTTCATCAATAGACAAGGCTGGTCTTTATCAATAGACAAGGCTGGTCTTTATCAATAGACAAGGCTGGTCTTTATCAATAGACAAGGCTGGTCTTCGTCAATAGACAACGCTGGTCTTCATCAATAGACAAGGCTGGTCTTTATCAATAGACAAGGCTGGTCTTTATCAATAGACAAGGCTGTCTTCACCAATAGACAAGGCTAGTCTTTATCAATAGACAAGGCTGTCTTCACCAATAGACAAGGCTGGTCTTTATCAATAGACAAGGCTGGTCTTTATCAATAGAAAAGGCTGGTCTTTATGAATAGACAAGGCTGGTCTTTATGAATAGACAAGGCTGGTCTTTATCAATAGACAAGGCTGGTCTTTATCAATAGACAAGGCTGGTCTTTATCTATAGACAAGGTTAGTCTTTATCAATAGACAAGGCTGGTCTTTTTCAATAGACAAAGCTGGTCTTTATCAATAGACAAGGCTGGTCTTTATCAATAGACAAGGCTGGTCTTCATCAATAGACAAGGCTGGTCTTTATCAATAGACAAGGCTGGTCTTTATCAATAGACAAGGCTGGTCTTTATCAATAGACAAGGCTGGTCTTTATCAATAGACAAGGCTGGTCTTCGTCAATAGACAAGGCTGGTCTTCATCAATAGACAAGGCTGGTCTTTATCAATAGACAAGGTTAGTCTTTATCAATAGACAAGGCAGGTCTTTTTCAATAGACAAGGCTGGTCTTTATCAATAGACAAGGCTGGTCTTTATCGATAGACAAGGCTGTCTTCACCAATAGACAAGGCTGGTCTTTATCAATAGACAAGGCTGGTCTTTATCAATACACAAGGCTGGTCTAAGACAATAGACAAGGCTGGTCTTTATCAATAGACAAGGCTGGTCTTTATCAATAGACAAGGCTGGACTTCGTCAATAGACAAGGCTGGTCTTTATCAATAGACAAGGCTGGTCTTTTTCAATAGACAAGGCTGTCTTCACCAATAGACAAGGCTGGTCTTTATCAATAGACAAGGCTGTCTTCACCAATAGACAAGGCTGGTCTTTATCAATAGAAAAGGCTGGTCTTTATCAATACACAAGGCTGGTCTAAGTCAATAGACAAGGCTGGTCTTTATCAATAGACAAGGCTGGTCTTTATCAATAGACAAGGCTGGACTTCGTCAATAGACAAGGCTGGTCTTTATCAATAGACAAGGCTGGTCTTTTTCAATAGACAAGGCTGGTCTTTATCAATAGACAAGGCTGGTCTTTTTCAAAAGACAAGGCTGGTCTTTATCAATAGACAAGGCTGGTCTTTTTCAATAGACAAGGCTGGTCTTTATCAATAGACAAGGCTGGTCTTCATCAATAGACAAGGCTGGTCTTTATCAATAGACAAGGCTGGTCTTTATCAATAGACAAGGCTGGTCTTCGTCAATAGACAACGCTGGTCTTCATCAATAGACAAGGCTGGTCTTTATCAATAGACAACGCTGGTCTTTATCAATAGACAAGGCTGTCTTCACCAATAGACAAGGCTAGTCTTTATCAATAGACAAGGCTGTCTTCACCAATAGACAAGGCTGGTCTTTATCAATAGACAAGGCTGGTCTTTATCAATAGACAAGGCTGGTCTTTATGAATAGACAAGGCTGGTCTTTATGAATAGACAACGCTGGTCTTTATCAATAGACAAGGCTGGTCTTTATTAATAGACAAGGCTGGTCTTTATCAATAGACAAGGTTAGTCTTTATCAATAGACAAAGCTGGTCTTTATCAATAGACAAGGCTGGTCTTTATCAATAGACAAGGCTGGTCTTCATCAATAGACAAGGCTGGTCTTTATCAATAGACAAGGCTGGTCTTTATCAATAGACAAGGCTGGTCTTTATCAATAGACAAGGCTGGTCTTTATCAATAGACAAGGCTGGTCTTTTTCAATAGACAAGGCTGGTCTTTATCAATAGACAAGGCTGGTCTTTATCAATAGACAAGGCTGGTCTTTTTCAATAGACAAGACTGGTCTTTATCAATAGACAAGGCTGGTCTTTTTCAAAAGACAAGGCTGGTCTTTATCAATAGACAAGGCTAGTCTTTTTCAATAGACAAGGCTGGTCTTTATCAATAGACAAGGCTGGTCTTCATCAATAGACAAGGCTGGTCTTTATCAATAGACAAGGCTGGTCTTTATCAATAGACAAGGCTGGTCTTTATCAATAGACAAGGCTGGTCTTCGTCAATAGACAACGCTGGTCTTCATCAATAGACAAGGCTGGTCTTTATCAATAGACAAGGCTGGTCTTTATCAATAGACAAGGCTGTCTTCACCAATAGACAAGGCTAGTCTTTATCAATAGACAAGGCTGTCTTCACCAATAGACAAGGCTGGTCTTTATCAATAGACAAGGCTGGTCTTTATCAATAGACAAGGCTGGTCTTTATGAATAGACAAGGCTGGTCTTTATGAATAGACAAGGCTGGTCTTTATCAATAGACAAGGCTGGTCTTTATCAATAGACAAGGCTGGTCTTTATCTATAGACAAGGTTAGTCTTTATCAATAGACAAGGCTGGTCTTTTTCAATAGACAAGGCTGGTCTTTATCAATAGACAAGGCTGGTCTTTATCAATAGACAAGGCTGGTCTTCATCAATAGACAAGGCTGGTCTTTATCAATAGACAAGGCTGGTCTTTATCAATAGACAAGGCTGGTCTTTATCAATAGACAAGGCTGGACTTTATCAATAGACAAGGCTGGTCTTCGTCAATAGACAAGGCTGGTCTTCATCAATAGACAAGGCTGGTCTTTATCAATAGACAAGGTTAGTCTTTATCAATAGACAAGGCTGGTCTTTTTCAATAGACAAGGCTGGTCTTTATCAATAGACAAGGCTGGTCTTTATCAATAGACAAGGCTGTCTTCACCAATAGACAAGGCTGGTCTTTATCAATAGACAAGGCTGGTCTTTATCAATACACAAGGCTGGTCTAAGACAATAGACAAGGCTGGTCTTTATCAATAGACAAGGCTGGTCTTTATCAATAGACAAGGCTGGACTTCGTCAATAGACAAGGCTGGTCTTTATCAATAGACAAGGCTGGTCTTTTTCAATAGACAAGGCTGTCTTCACCAATAGACAAGGCTGGTCTTTATCAATAGACAAGGCTGTCTTCACCAATAGACAAGGCTGGTCTTTATCAATAGAAAAGGCTGGTCTTTATCAATACACAAGGCTGGTCTAAGTCAATAGACAAGGCTGGTCTTTATCAATAGACAAGGCTGGTCTTTATCAATAGACAAGGCTGGTCTTTATCAATAGACAAGGCTGGACTTCGTCAATAGACAAGGCTGGTCTTTATCAATAGACAAGGCTGGTCTTTTTCAATAGACAAGGCTGGTCTTTATCAATAGACAAGGCTGGTCTTTTTCAAAAGACAAGGCTGGTCTTTATCAATAGACAAGGCTGGTCTTTTTCAATAGACAAGGCTGGTCTTTATCAATAGACAAGGCTGGTCTTCATCAATAGACAAGGCTGGTCTTTATCAATAGACAAGGCTGGTCTTTATCAATAGACAAGGCTGGTCTTCGTCAATAGACAACGCTGGTCTTCATCAATAGACAAGGCTGGTCTTTATCAATAGACAACGCTGGTCTTTATCAATAGACAAGGCTGTCTTCACCAATAGACAAGGCTAGTCTTTATCAATAGACAAGGCTGTCTTCACCAATAGACAAGGCTGGTCTTTATCAATAGACAAGGCTGGTCTTTATCAATAGACAAGGCTGGTCTTTATGAATAGACAAGGCTGGTCTTTATGAATAGACAACGCTGGTCTTTATCAATAGACAAGGCTGGTCTTTATTAATAGACAAGGCTGGTCTTTATCAATAGACAAGGTTAGTCTTTATCAATAGACAAAGCTGGTCTTTATCAATAGACAAGGCTGGTCTTTATCAATAGACAAGGCTGGTCTTCATCAATAGACAAGGCTGGTCTTTATCAATAGACAAGGCTGGTCTTTATCAATAGACAAGGCTGGTCTTTATCAATAGACAAGGCTGGTCTTTATCAATAGACAAGGCTGGTCTTTTTCAATAGACAAGGCTGGTCTTTATCAATAGACAAGGCTGGTCTTTATCAATAGACAAGGCTGGTCTTCGTCAATAGTCAAGGCTGGTCTTCATCAATAGACAAGGCTGGTCTTTATCAATAGACAAGGTTAGTCTTTATCAATAGACAAGGCTGTCTTCACCAATAGACAAGGCTGGTCTTTATCAATAGACAAGACTGTCTTCACCAATAGACAAGGCTGGTGTTTATCAATAGACAAGGCTGGTCTTCGTCAATAGACAAGGCTGGTCTTCATCAATAGACAAGGCTGGTCTTTATCAATAGACAAGGTTAGTCTTTATCAATAGACAAGGCTGGTCTTTTTCAATAGACAAGGCTGGTCTTTATCAATAGACAAGGCTGGTCTTTATCAATAGACAAGGCTGTCTTCACCAATAGACAAGGCTGGTCTTTATCAATAGACAAGGCTGTCTTCACCAATAGACAAGGCTGGTCTTTATCAATAGACAAGGCTGGTCTTTATCAATACACAAGGCTGGTCTAAGTCAATAGACAAGGCTGGTCTTTATCAATAGACAAGGCTGGTCTTTATCAATAGACAAGGCTGGACTTCGTCAATAGACAAGGCTGGTCTTTATCAATAGACAAGGCTGGTCTTTTTCAATAGACAAGGCTGGTCTTTATCAATAGACAAGGCTGGTCTTTTTCAAAAGACAAGGCTGGTCTTTATCAATAGACAAGGCTGGTCTTTATCAATAGACAAGGCTGGTCTTCATCAATAGACAAGGCTGGTCTTTATCAATAGACAAGACTGGTATTTATCAATAGACAAGGCTGGTCTTCGTCAATAGACAACGCTGGTCTTCATCAATAGACAAGGCTGGTCTTCATCAATAGACAAGGCTGGTCTTTATCAATAGACAAGGCTGTCTTCACCAATAGACAAGGCTAGTCTTTATCAATAGACAAGGCTGTCTTCACCAATAGACAAGGCTGGTCTTTATCAATAGACAAGGCTGGTCTTTATCAATAGACAAGGCTGGTCTTTATGAATAGACAAGGCTGGTCTTTATGAATAGACAACGCTGGTCTTTATCAATAGACAAGGCTGGTCTTTATCAATAGACAAGGTTAGTCTTTATCAATAGACAAAGCTGGTCTTTATCAATAGACAAGGCTGGTCTTCATCAATAGACAAGGCTGGTCTTTATCAATAGACAAGGCTGGTCTTTATCAATAGACAAGGCTGGTCTTTATCAATAGACAAGGCTGGTCTTTATCAATAGACAAGGCTGGTCTTTTTCAATAGACAAGGCTGGTCTTCATCAATAGACAAGGCTGGTCTTTATCAATAGACAAGGCTGGTCTTCGTCAATAGACAAGGCTGGTCTTCATCAATAGACAAGGCTGGTCTTTATCAATAGACAAGGTTAGTGTTGATCAATAGACAAGGCTGTCTTCACCAATAGACAAGGCTGGTCTTTATCAATAGACAAGACTGTCTTCACCAATAGACAAGGCTGGTCTTTATCAATAGACAAGGCTGGTCTTTATCAATACACAAGGCTGGTCTAAGTCAATAGACAAGGCTGGTCTTTATCAATAGACAAGGCTGGTCTTTATCAATAGACAAGGCTGGTCTTCATCAATAGACAAGGCTGGTCTTTATCAATAGAAAAGGCTGGTCTTTATCAATACACAAGGCTGGTCTAAGTCAATAGACAAGGCTGGTCTTTATCAATAGACAAGGCTGGTCTTTATCAATAGACAAGGCTGGACTTCGTCAATAGACAAGGCTGGTCTTTATTAATAGACAAGGCTGGTCTTTTTCAATAGACAAGGCTGGTCTTTATCAATAGACAAGGCTGGTCTTTTTCAAAAGACAAGGCTGGTCTTTATCAATAGACAAGGCTGGTCTTTTTCAATAGACAAGGCTGGTCTTTATCAATAGACAAGGCTGGTCTTCATCAATAGACAAGGCTGGTCTTTATCAATAGACAAGGCTGGTCTTTATCAATAGACAAGGCTGGTCTTCGTCAATAGACAACGCTGGTCTTCATCAATAGACAAGGCTGGTCTTTATCAATAGACAACGCTGGTCTTTATCAATAGACAAGGCTGTCTTCACCAATAGACAAGGCTAGTCTTTATCAATAGACAAGGCTGTCTTCACCAATAGACAAGGCTGGTCTTTATCAATAGACAAGGCTGGTCTTTATCAATAGACAAGGCTGGTCTTTATGAATAGACAAGGCTGGTCTTTATGAATAGACAACGCTGGTCTTTATCAATAGACAAGGCTGGTCTTTATTAATAGACAAGGCTGGTCTTTATCAATAGACAAGGTTAGTCTTTATCAATAGACAAAGCTGGTCTTTATCAATAGACAAGGCTGGTCTTTATCAATAGACAAGGCTGGTCTTCATCAATAGACAAGGCTGGTCTTTATCAATAGACAAGGCTGGTCTTTATCAATAGACAAGGCTGGTCTTTATCAATAGACAAGGCTGGTCTTTATCAATAGACAAGGCTGGTCTTTTTCAATAGACAAGGCTGGTCTTTATCAATAGACAAGGCTGGTCTTTATCAATAGACAAGGCTGGTCTTCGTCAATAGTCAAGGCTGGTCTTCATCAATAGACAAGGCTGGTCTTTATCAATAGACAAGGTTAGTCTTTATCAATAGACAAGGCTGTCTTCACCAATAGACAAGGCTGGTCTTTATCAATAGACAAGACTGTCTTCACCAATAGACAAGGCTGGTCTTTATCAATAGACAAGGCTGGTCTTCGTCAATAGACAAGGCTGGTCTTCATCAATAGACAAGGCTGGTCTTTATCAATAGACAAGGTTAGTCTTTATCAATAGACAAGGCTGGTCTTTTTCAATAGACAAGGCTGGTCTTTATCAATAGACAAGGCTGGTCTTTATCAATAGACAAGGCTGTCTTCACCAATAGACAAGGCTGGTCTTTATCAATAGACAAGGCTGTCTTCACCAATAGACAAGGCTGGTCTTTATCAATAGACAAGGCTGGTCTTTATCAATACACAAGGCTGGTCTAAGTCAATAGACAAGGCTGGTCTTTATCAATAGACAAGGCTGGTCTTTATCAATAGACAAGGCTGGACTTCGTCAATAGACAAGGCTGGTCTTTATCAATAGACAATGCTGGTCTTTTTCAATAGACAAGGCTGGTCTTTATCAATAGACAAGGCTGGTCTTTTTCAAAAGACAAGGCTGGTCTTTATCAATAGACAAGGCTGGTCTTTATCAATAGACAAGGCTGGTCTTCATCAATAGACAAGGCTGGTCTTTATCAATAGACAAGACTGGTATTTATCAATAGACAAGGCTGGTCTTCGTCAATAGACAACGCTGGTCTTCATCAATAGACAAGGCTGGTCTTTATCAATAGACAAGGCTGGTCTTTATCAATAGACAAGGCTGTCTTCACCAATAGACAAGGCTAGTCTTTATCAATAGACAAGGCTGTCTTCACCAATAGACAAGGCTGGTCTTTATCAATAGACAAGGCTGGTCTTTATCAATAGACAAGGCTGGTCTTTATGAATAGACAAGGCTGGTCTTTATGAATAGACAACGCTGGTCTTTATCAATAGACAAGGCTGGTCTTTATCAATAGACAAGGTTAGTCTTTATCAATAGACAAAGCTGGTCTTTATCAATAGACAAGGCTGGTCTTCATCAATAGACAAGGCTGGTCTTTATCAATAGACAAGGCTGGTCTTTATCAATAGACAAGGCTGGTCTTTATCAATAGACAAGGCTGGTCTTTATCAATAGACAAGGCTGGTCTTTTTCAATAGACAAGGCTGGTCTTTATCAATAGACAAGGCTGGTCTTTATCAATAGACAAGGCTGGTCTTCGTCAATAGACAAGGCTGGTCTTCATCAATAGACAAGGCTGGTCTTTATCAATAGACAAGGTTAGTGTTGATCAATAGACAAGGCTGTCTTCACCAATAGACAAGGCTGGTCTTTATCAATAGACAAGACTGTCTTCACCAATAGACAAGGCTGGTCTTTATCAATAGACAAGGCTGGTCTTTATCAATACACAAGGCTGGTCTAAGTCAATAGACAAGGCTGGTCTTTATCAATAGACAAGGCTGGTCTTTATCAATAGACAAGGCTGGTCTTCATCAATAGACAAGGCTGGTCTTTATCAATAGACAAGGCTGGTCTTTATCAATAGACAAGGCTCGTCTTTTACAATAGACAAGGCTGGTCTTGGTCAATAGACAAGGCTGGTCTTTAACAATAGACAAGGCTGGTCTTGGTCAATAGACAAGGCTGGTCTTGGTCAATAGACAAGGCTGGTCTTTAACAATAGACAAGGCTGGTCTTGGTCAATAGACAAGGCTGGTCTTTATCAATAGACAAGGCTGGTCTTTATCAATAGACAAGGCTGGTCTTTATCAATAGACAAGGCTGGTCTTTTTCAATAGACAAGGCTGGTCTTTATCAATAGACAAGGCTGGTCTTTATCAATAGACAAGGCTGGTCTTCGTCAATAGACAAGGCTGGTCTTCATCAATAGACAAGGCTGGTCTTTATCAATAGACAAGGTTAGTGTTTATCAATAGACAAGGCTGTCTTCACCAATAGACAAGGCTGGTCTTTATCAATAGACAAGGCTGGTCTTCGTCAATAGACAACGCTGGTCTTCATCAATAGACAAGGCTGGTCTTTATCAATAGACAAGGCTGGTCTTTATCAATAGACAAGGCTGTCTTCACCAATAGACAAGGCTAGTCTTTATCAATAGACAAGGCTGTCTTCACCAATAGACAAGGCTGGTCTTTATCAATAGACAAGGCTGGTCTTTATCAATAGACAAGGCTGGTCTTTATGAATAGACAAGGCTGGTCTTTATGAATAGACAACGCTGGTCTTTATCAATAGACAAGGCTGGTCTTTATTAATAGACAAGGCTGGTCTTTATCAATAGACAAGGTTAGTCTTTATCAATAGACAAAGCTGGTCTTTATCAATAGACAAGGCTGGTCTTTATCAATAGACAAGGCTGGTCTTCATCAATAGACAAGGCTGGTCTTTATCAATAGACAAGGATGGTCTTTATCAATAGACAAGGCAGGTCTTTATCAATAGACAAGGCTGGTCTTTATCAATAGACAAGGCTGGTCTTTTTCAATAGACAAGGCTGGTCTTTATCAATAGACAAGGCTGGTCTTTATCAATAGACAAGGCTGGTCTTCGTCAATAGTCAAGGCTGGTCTTCATCAATAGACAAGGCTGGTCTTTATCAATAGACAAGGTTAGTCTTTATCAATAGACAAGGCTGTCTTCACCAATAGACAAGGCTGGTCTTTATCAATAGACAAGACTGTCTTCACCAATAGACAAGGCTGGTCTTTATCAATAGACAAGGCTGGTCTTCGTCAATAGACAAGGCTGGTCTTCATCAATAGACAAGGCTGGTCTTTATCAATAGACAAGGTTAGTCTTTATCAATAGACAAGGCTGGTCTTTTTCAATAGACAAGGCTGGTCTTTATCAATAGACAAGGCTGGTCTTTATCAATAGACAAGGCTGTCTTCACCAATAGACAAGGCTGGTCTTTATCAATAGACAAGGCTGTCTTCACCAATAGACAAGGCTGGTCTTTATCAATAGACAAGGCTGGTCTTTATCAATACACAAGGCTGGTCTAAGTCAATAGACAAGGCTGGTCTTTATCAATAGACAAGGCTGGTCTTTATCAATAGACAAGGCTGGACTTCGTCAATAGACAAGGCTGGTCTTTATCAATAGACAAGGCTGGTCTTTTTCAATAGACAAGGCTGGTCTTTATCAATAGACAAGGCTGGTCTTTTTCAAAAGACAAGGCTGGTCTTTATCAATAGACAAGGCTGGTCTTTATCAATAGACAAGGCTGGTCTTCATCAATAGACAAGGCTGGTCTTTATCAATAGACAAGGCTGGTATTTATCAATAGACAAGGCTGGTCTTCGTCAATAGACAACGCTGGTCTTCATCAATAGACAAGGCTGGTCTTTATCAATAGACAAGGCTGGTCTTTATCAATAGACAAGGCTGTCTTCACCAATAGACAAGGCTAGTCTTTATCAATAGACAAGGCTGTCTTCACCAATAGACAAGGCTGGTCTTTATCAATAGACAAGGCTGGTCTTTATCAATAGACAAGGCTGGTCTAAGTCAATAGACAAGGCTGGTCTTTATCAATAGACAAGGCTGGTCTTTATCAATAGACAAGGCTGGTCTTCATCAATAGACAAGGCTGGTCTTTATCAATAGACAAGGCTGGTCTTTATCAATAGACAAGGCTCGTCTTTTACAATAGACAAGGCTGGTCTTGGTCAATAGACAAGGCTGGTCTTTAACAATAGACAAGGCTGGTCTTGGTCAATAGACAAGGCTGGTCTTGGTCAATAGACAAGGCTGGTCTTTAACAATAGACAAGGCTGGTCTTGGTCAATAGACAAGGCTGGTCTTTATCAATAGACAAGGCTGGTCTTTATCAATAGACAAGGCTGGTCTTTATCAATAGACAAGGCTGGTCTTTTTCAATAGACAAGGCTGGTCTTTATCAATAGACAAGGCTGGTCTTTATCAATAGACAAGGCTGGTCTTCGTCAATAGACAAGGCTGGTCTTCATCAATAGACAAGGCTGGTCTTTATCAATAGACAAGGTTAGTGTTTATCAATAGACAAGGCTGTCTTCACCAATAGACAAGGCTGGTCTTTATCAATAGACAAGGCTGGTCTTCGTCAATAGACAACGCTGGTCTTCATCAATAGACAAGGCTGGTCTTTATCAATAGACAAGGCTGGTCTTTATCAATAGACAAGGCTGTCTTCACCAATAGACAAGGCTAGTCTTTATCAATAGACAAGGCTGTCTTCACCAATAGACAAGGCTGGTCTTTATCAATAGACAAGGCTGGTCTTTATCAATAGACAAGGCTGGTCTTTATGAATAGACAAGGCTGGTCTTTATGAATAGACAACGCTGGTCTTTATCAATAGACAAGGCTGGTCTTTATTAATAGACAAGGCTGGTCTTTATCAATAGACAAGGTTAGTCTTTATCAATAGACAAAGCTGGTCTTTATCAATAGACAAGGCTGGTCTTTATCAATAGACAAGGCTGGTCTTCATCAATAGACAAGGCTGGTCTTTATCAATAGACAAGGCTGGTCTTTATCAATAGACAAGGCTGGTCTTTATCAATAGACAAGGCTGGTCTTTATCAATAGACAAGGCTGGTCTTTTTCAATAGACAAGGCTGGTCTTTATCAATAGACAAGGCTGGTCTTTATCAATAGACAAGGCTGGTCTTCGTCAATAGTCAAGGCTGGTCTTCATCAATAGACAAGGCTGGTCTTTATCAATAGACAAGGTTAGTCTTTATCAATAGACAAGGCTGTCTTCACCAATAGACAAGGCTGGTCTTTATCAATAGACAAGACTGTCTTCACCAATAGACAAGGCTGGTCTTTATCAATAGACAAGGCTGGTCTTCGTCAATAGACAAGGCTGGTCTTCATCAATAGACAAGGCTGGTCTTTATCAATAGACAAGGTTAGTCTTTATCAATAGACAAGGCTGGTCTTTTTCAATAGACAAGGCTGGTCTTTATCAATAGACAAGGCTGGTCTTTATCAATAGACAAGGCTGTCTTCACCAATAGACAAGGCTGGTCTTTATCAATAGACAAGGCTGTCTTCACCAATAGACAAGGCTGGTCTTTATCAATAGACAAGGCTGGTCTTTATCAATACACAAGGCTGGTCTAAGTCAATAGACAAGGCTGGTCTTTATCAATAGACAAGGCTGGTCTTTATCAATAGACAAGGCTGGACTTCGTCAATAGACAAGGCTGGTCTTTATCAATAGACAAGGCTGGTCTTTTTCAATAGACAAGGCTGGTCTTTATCAATAGACAAGGCTGGTCTTTTTCAAAAGACAAGGCTGGTCTTTATCAATAGACAAGGCTGGTCTTTATCAATAGACAAGGCTGGTCTTCATCAATAGACAAGGCTGGTCTTTATCAATAGACAAGGCTGGTATTTATCAATAGACAAGGCTGGTCTTCGTCAATAGACAACGCTGTTCTTCATCAATAGACAAGGCTGGTCTTTATCAATAGACAAGGCTGGTCTTTATCAATAGACAAGGCTGTCTTCACCAATAGACAAGGCTAGTCTTTATCAATAGACAAGGCTGTCTTCACCAATAGACAAGGCTGGTCTTTATCAATAGACAAGGCTGGTCTTTATCAATAGACAAGGCTGGTCTTTATGAATAGACAAGGCTGGTCTTTATGAATAGACAACGCTGGTCTTTATCAATAGACAAGGCTGGTCTTTATCAATAGACAAGGTTAGTCTTTATCAATAGACAAAGCTGGTCTTTATCAATAGACAAGGCTGGTCTTCATCAATAGACAAGGCTGGTCTTTATCAATAGACAAGGCTGGTCTTTATCAATAGACAAGGCTGGTCTTTATCAATAGACAAGGCTGGTCTTTATCAATAGACAAGGCTGGTCTTTTTCAATAGACAAGGCTGGTCTTTATCAATAGACAAGGCTGGTCTTTATCAATAGACAAGGCTGGTCTTCGTCAATAGACAAGGCTGGTCTTCATCAATAGACAAGGCTGGTCTTTATCAATAGACAAGGTTAGTGTTTATCAATAGACAAGGCTGTCTTCACCAATAGACAAGGCTGGTCTTTATCAATAGACAAGACTGTCTTCACCAATAGACAAGGCTGGTCTTTATCAATAGACAAGGCTGGTCTTTATCAATACACAAGGCTGGTCTAAGTCAATAGACAAGGCTGGTCTTTATCAATAGACAAGGCTGGTCTTTATCAATAGACAAGGCTGGTCTTCATCAATAGACAAGGCTGGTCTTTATCAATAGACAAGGCTGGTCTTGATCAATAGACAAGGCTCGTCTTTTACAATAGACAAGGCTGGTCTTGGTCAATAGACAAGGCTGGTCTTTAACAATAGACAAGGCTGGTCTTGGTCAATAGACAAGGCTGGTCTTGGTCAATAGACAAGGCTGGTCTTTAACAATAGACAAGGCTGGTCTTGGTCAATAGACAAGGCTGGTCTTTATCAATAGACAAGGCTGGTCTTTATCAATAGACAAGGCTGGTCTTTATCAATAGACAAGGCTGGTCTTTTTCAATAGACAAGGCTGGTCTTTATCAATAGACAAGGCTGGTCTTTATCAATAGACAAGGCTGGTCTTCATCAATAGACAAGGCTGGTCTTCATCAATAGACAAGGCTGGTCTTTATCAATAGACAAGGTTAGTGTTTATCAATAGACAAGGCTGTCTTCACCAATAGACAAGGCTGGTCTTTATCAATAGACAAGGCTGGTCTTCGTCAATAGACAACGCTGGTCTTCATCAATAGACAAGGCTGGTCTTTATCAATAGACAAGGCTGGTCTTTATCAATAGACAAGGCTGTCTTCACCAATAGACAAGGCTTGTCTTTATCAATAGACAAGGCTGTCTTCACCAATAGACAAGGCTGGTCTTTATCAATAGACAAGGCTGGTCTTTATCAATAGACAAGGCTGGTCTTTATGAATAGACAAGGCTGGTCTTTATGAATAGACAACGCTGGTCTTTATCAATAGACAAGGCTGGTCTTTATTAATAGACAAGGCTGGTCTTTATCAATAGACAAGGTTAGTCTTTATCAATAGACAAAGCTGGTCTTTATCAATAGACAAGGCTGGTCTTTATCAATAGACAAGGCTGGTCTTCATCAATAGACAAGGCTGGTCTTTATCAATAGACAAGGCTGGTCTTTATCAATAGACAAGGCTGGTCTTTATCAATAGACAAGGCTGGTCTTTATCAATAGACAAGGCTGGTCTTTTTCAATAGACAAGGCTGGTCTTTATCAATAGACAAGGCTGGTCTTTATCAATAGACAAGGCTGGTCTTCGTCAATAGACAAGGCTGGTCTTCATCAATAGACAAGGCTGGTCTTTATCAATAGACAAGGTTAGTGTTTATCAATAGACAAGGCTGTCTTCACCAATAGACAAGGCTGGTCTTTATCAATAGACAAGACTGTCTTCACCAATAGACAAGGCTGGTCTTTATCAATAGACAAGGCTGGTCTTTATCAATACACAAGGCTGGTCTAAGTCAATAGACAAGGCTGGTTTTTATCAACAGACAAGGCTGGTCTTTATCAATGGACAAGGCTGGTCTTCATCAATAGACAAGGCTGGTCTTTATCAATAGACAAGGCTGGTCTTTATCAATAGACAAGGCTCGTCTTTTACAATAGACAAGGCTGGTCTTGGTCAATAGACAAGGCTGGTCTTTAACAATAGACAAGGCTGGTCTTGGTCAATAGACAAGGCTGGTCTTGGTCAATAGACAAGGCTGGTCTTTAACAATAGACAAGGCTGGTCTTGGTCAATAGACAAGGCTGGTCTTCGTCAATAGACAAGGCTGGTCTTGGTCAATAGACAAGGCTGGTCTTCATCAATAGACAAGGCTGGTCTTTATCAATAGACAAGGCTGGTCTTCATCAATAGACAAGGCTGGTCTTTATCAATAGACAAGGCTGGTCTTGGTCAATAGACAAAGCTGGTCTTTATCAATAGACAAGGCTGGTCTTTAACAATAGACAAGGCTGGCTTGGTCAATAGACAAGGCTGGTCTTCGTCAATAGACAAGGCTGGTCTTGGTCAATAGACAAGGCTGGTCTTTATCAATAGACAAGGCTGGTCTTTATCAATAGACAAGGCTGGTCTTCGTCAATAGACAAGGCTGGTCTTTATCAATAGACAAGGCTGATCTTCGTCAATAGACAAGGCTGGTCTTTATCAATAGACAAGGCTGGTCTTCGTCAATAGACAAGGCTGGTCTTTATCAATAGACAAGGCTGTCTTCACCAATAGACAAGGCTGGTCTTTATCAATAGACAAGGCTGGTATTTATCAATAGACAAAGCTGGACTTTATCAATAGACAAGGCTGGTCTTTAACAATAGACAAGGCTGGTCTTGGTCAATAGACAAGGCTGGTCTTCGTCAATAGACAAGGCTGGTCTTGGTCAATAGACAAGGCTGGTCTTGGTCAATAGACAAGGCTGGTCTTTATCAATAGACAAGGCTGGTCTTCGTCAATAGAGAAGGCTGGTCTTTATCAATAGACAAGGCTGATCTTCGTCAATAGACAAGGCTGGTCTTTATCAATAGACAAGGCTGGTCTTTATCAATAGACAAGGCTGTCTTCACCAATAGACAAGGCTGGTCTTTATCAATAGACAAGGCTGGTATTTATCAATAGACAAGGCCGGTCTTTATCAATAGACACGGCTGGTCTTGGTCAATAGACAAAGCTGGTCTTTATCAATAGACAAGGCTGGTCTTTTACAATAGACAAGGCTGGTCTTGGTCAATAGACAAGGCTGGTCTTCGTCAATAGACAAGGCTGGTCTTGGTCAATAGACAGGGCTGGTCTCGTCAATAGACAAGGCTGGTCTTTATCAATAGACAAGGCTGGTCTTTATCAATAGACAAGGCTGGTCTTTATCAATAGACAAGGCTGGTCTTTATCAATAGACAAGGCTGGTCTTCACCAATAGACAAGGCTGGTCTTTATCAATAGACAAGGCTGGTCTTTATCAATAGACACATGTATTGCTAACTTGTTGCGAAGTCTGGAGACGTGTCTCAAAGACCTCAGTGCTAATCTCCAGTATACACCTTGACTGACAAGCGACATTGTTAATTGACCATGGATAAATTACGATGCAAATCCTTCTGTTTGTTTTTAAATCGAGATTTACATTTCCCCACCAATTAACTGGCTAATTGCCCCTGTTTCACTGTGGTTTCTGATGACAAAGTGATTGAATTAAGATAAATGAATAAAGCGATATTCCAAACAACCACATACCGCATGTTAAAAATGGTGTTCAATATTTGACCAGCATGTACCATCATTTCTTCTGAAGCACCTCTTCCCAATTGACCTTTTTTTTAAAAACATATTTTCTATCATATTCAATACATTTCATTCGACATATTCAGCACTGTTTTCGTGGCATCTGCTTTCTGTCCAGAATTCTTTCTCTCTCCTCTACATCTCTTATTGCATTCCAACCAGTCTGCTTTTAATTATCTCTAATCAAACAACGCTCTCAGCTCAGAGGAATGTCTCTGGCATTTTACACAGCTGAACAGTGACGCACAGGCCAACAACTCAGCAACTCAGAGGAATATGTATCTGGCACAATAAAACTAACTCAGGTCTACACATTCCATTCCAGAACATTCACCACAGACAATTCACACATGTTTACATCACATTAAGCTTTGTTAGAAGGAAGGCAATCAGGTGCCATCGTTGCTTTGTAGAGAACATTTAAAATAAGTTTGAATGTTTTATGTATTTATTAAATCTGAGGAATAAAACTCCCCTTGGTGATTAATGTTATGAAGGAGCCATACAGCGCTCCCTCCCTTCCTCTGTTGATCAACTTCATCATTCTCACTCTGTGAAACACATTTTTACAATTCCTGCCAAGAATGTAGATGGTTGAAGCCACAGAATTAAACAGAGCACTATATTATATTGTATCGCTATGGTTGAAGCATCAAATGAGATATTAACTTATAAATGTGTGTCCTGCCAAAGACCCCACTTCACCCAACAGGCATGTGGCTGAAACGTTGAGGCCCAGGAGCACTTCTGTTACACGTGAAAGCCTCACTTTGATTGATATTCAGAGTTGGTTATTAGAAATATCTCTCTATCTTGTAATGTGAATGATAATGTGACCATTGGATTTCCAAAAATCGTGTGTTTTTTTTTACTTTAGCAAATTAATGATAAATCATCATTTAAAAAATAATAAATAACATGTTTTATTGTCACATACACCAGATAGGTGCAGTGAAATGTATTCAAGATTCATTTATAGTAGTGCAGCACCCCTGGAGGAAATTAAGGTTAAGTGCCTTGCTCAAGGGCACATCAACATGTTTTTCTCCTCGTCAGGTTGGGGATTTGAACAAGCGACCTTTTGGTTAACGGCCCAATGCTCTAACCGCAAGGCTACCTACCACCCTTTAGCAAAAGGAGCCATGTCCAGCCCTGCTCTGTTCTCTCATGTGAGCTATGCATCCCTCAGGCCTGCACTTGGCAACTAGTGCTTTCTGCTTTTCGACTAGCTCTGGATTTCACAGTAAATATTTTGCCTCCCTCGGTCCGTTGAGTCCCCTGAGTAAGCGTAAGAAAGCATTCCATAGATTCCTTCCTCCCACTGGGTTGACTAGTGGCAAGGGCAGTGCTACTTTTCTCAGCTCACAGCCTGGTCTCATAGACTAGACGTAACAAATTAATATGATATGCTATGTTTGGTTGGGTTACATAAGACAGATGGGTACTTAAGGCGAAAACTTTGGTCGGGGAGGATGGGTGGACATATAATGCAAACGTCTAGCAACCCTAAGGTTGCGAGTTTGAATCTGAGCACAAACAACTTTAGCATTTCTGCAAATTAGCTAATGGTTTACTACTATGGTAACTGGGTCACTCCATGGTTTACTATTATGATAACTGGGTCACTCCATGGTTTACTACTATGGTAACTGGGTCACTCCATGGTTTACTACTATGGTAACTGGGTCACTCCATGGTTTACTATTATGGTAACTGGGTCACTCCATGGTTTATTACTATGGTAACTGGGTCACTCCATGGTTTACAACTATGGTAACTGGGTAACTCCATGGTTTACAATTATGATAACTGGGTCACTCCATGGTTTACTATTATGATAACTGGGTCACTCCATGGTTTACTACTATGGTAACTGGGTCACTCCATGGTTTACTACTATGGTAACTGGGTCACTCCATGGTTTACTATTATGGTAACTGGGTCACTTCATGGTTTACTACTATGGTAACTGGGTCACTCCATGGCTTACTACTATGGTAACTGGGTCACTCCATGGTTTACTACTTTGGTAACTGGGTCACTCCATGGTTTACTACTATGGTAACTGGGTCACTCCATGGTTTACTACTTTGGTAACTGGGTCACTCCATGGTTTACTACTATGGTAACTGGGTCACTCCATGGTTTACTACTTTGGTAACTGGGTCACTCCATGGTTTACTACTATGGTAACTGGGTCACTCCATGGTTTACTACTTTGGTAACTGGGTCACTCCATGGTTTACTACTATGGTAACTGGGTCACTCCATGGTTTACTACTATGGTAACTGGGTCACTCCATGGTTTACTACTTTGGTAACTGGGTCACTCCATGGTTTACTACTATGGTAACTGGGTCACTCCATGGTTTACTACTTTGGTAACTGGGTCACTCCATGGTTTACTACTATGGTAACTGGGTCACTCCATGGTTTACTACTATGGTAACTGGGTCACTCCATGGTTTACTACTATGGTAACTGGGTCACTCCATGGTTTACTACTATGGTAACTGGGTCACTCCATGGTTTACTACTATGGTAACTGGGTCACTCCATGGTTTACTACTATGGTAACTGGGTCACTCCATGGTTTACTATTATGGTAACTGGGTCACTCCATGGTTTACTACTATGGTAACTGGGTCACTCCATGGTTTACTATTATGGTAACTGGGTCACTCCATGGTTTACTACTATGGTAACTGGGTCACTCCATGGTTTACTACTATGGTAACTGGGTCACTCCATGGTTTACTACTATGGTAACTGGGTCACTCCATGGTTTACTACTATGGTAACTGGGTCACTCCATGGTTTACTACTATGGTAACTGGGTCACTCCATGGTTTACTACTATGGTAACTGGGTCACTCCATGGTTTACTACTATGGTACCTGGGTCACTCCATGGTTTACTACTATGGTAACTGGGTCACTCCATGGTTTACTACTATGGTAACTGGGTCACTCCATGGTTTACTACTATGGTAACTGGGTCACTCCATGGTTTACTACTATGGTACCTGGGTCACTCCATGGTTTACTACTATGGTAACTGGGTCACTCCATGGTTTACTACTATGGTAACTGGGTCACTCCATGGTTTACTACTATGGTAACTGGGTCACTCCATGGTTTACTACTATGGTAACTGGGTCACTCCATGGTTTACTACTATGGTAACTGGGTCACTCCATGGTTTACTACTATGGTACCTGGGTCACTCCATGGTTTACTACTATGGTAACTGGGTCACTCCATGGTTTACTACTATGGTAACTGGGTCACTCCATGGTTTACTACTATGGTAACTGGGTCACTCCATGGTTTACTACTATGGTAACTGGGTCACTCCATGGTTAATACTATGGTAACTGGGTCACTCCATGGTTAATACTATGGTAACTGGGTCACTCCATGGTTTACTACTATGGTAACTGGGTCACTCCATGGTTTACTATCATGGTACCTGGGTCACTCCATGGTTTACTACTATGGTAACTGGGTCACTCCATGGTTTACTACTATGGTAACTGGGTCACTCCATGGTTTACTACTATGGTAACTGGGTCACTCCATGGTTTACTACTATGGTACCTGGGTCACTCCATGGTTTACTACTATGGTAACTGGGTCACTCCATGGTTTACTACTATGGTAACTGGGTCACTCCATGGTTTACTACTATGGTAACTGGGTCACTCCATGGTTTACTACTATGGTAACTGGGTCACTCCATGGTTTACTACTATGGTAACTGGGTCACTCCATGGTTTACTACTATGGTACCTGGGTCACTCCATGGTTTACTACTATGGTAACTGGGTCACTCCATGGTTTACTACTATGGTAACTGGGTCACTCCATGGTTTACTACTATGGTAACTGGGTCACTCCATGGTTTACTACTATGGTAACTGGGTCACTCCATGGTTTACTACTATGGTAACTGGGTCACTCCATGGTTTACTACTATGGTAACTGGGTCACTCCATGGTTTACTACTATGGTACCTGGGTCACTCCATGGTTTACTACTATGGTAACTGGGTCACTCCATGGTTTACTACTATGGTAACTGGGTCACTCCATGGTTTACTACTATGGTAACTGGGTCACTCCATGGTTTACTACTATGGTAACTGGGTCACTCCATGGTTTACTACTATGGTAACTGGGTCACTCCATGGTTTACTACTATGGTAACTGGGTCACTCCATGGTTTACTATCATGGTACCTGGGTCACTCCATGGTTTACTACTATGGTAACTGGGTCACTCCATGGTTTACTACTATGGTAACTGGGTCACTCCATGGTTTACTACTATGGTAACTGGGTCACTCCATGGTTTACTACTATGGTAACTGGGTCACTCCATGGTTTACTACTATGGTAACTGGGTCACTCCATGGTTTACTACTATGGTAACTGGGTCACTCCATGGTTTACTACTATGGTAACTGGGTCACTCCATGGTTTACTACTATGGTAACTGGGTCACTCCATGGTTTACTACTATGGTAACTGGGTCACTCCATGGTTTACTACTATGGTAACTGGGTCACTCCATGGTTTACTACTATGGTAACTGGGTCACTCCATGGTTTACTACTATGGTAACTGGGTCACTCCATGGTTTACTATTATGGTAACTGGGTCACTCCATGGTTTACTACTATGGTAACTGGGTCACTCCATGGTTTACTATTATGGTAACTGGGTCACTCCATGGTTTACTACTATGGTAACTGGGTCACTCCATGGTTTACTACTATGGTAACTGGGTCACTCCATGGTTTACTACTATGGTAACTGGGTCACTCCATGGTTTACTACTATGGTACCTGGGTCACTCCATGGTTTACTACTATGGTATCTGGGTCACTCCATGGTTTACTACTATGGTAACTGGGTCACTCCATGGTTTACTACTATGGTAACTGGGTCACTCCATGGTTAATACTATGATAACTGGGTCACTCCATGGTTTACTACTATGGTAACTGGGTCACTCCATGGTTTACTACTATGGTAACTGGGTCACTCCATGGTTTACTATCATGGTACCTGGGTCACTCCATGGTTTACTACTATGGTAACTGGGTCACTCCATGGTTTACTACTATGGTAACTGGGTCACTCCATGGTTTACTATTATGGTAACTGGGTCACTCCATGGTTTACTACTATGGTACCTGGGTCACTCCATGGTTTACTACTATGGTAACTGGGTCACTCCATGGTTTACTTCTATGGTAACTGGGTCACTCCATGGTTTACTACTATGGTAACTGGGTCACTCCATGGTTTACTACTATGGTAACTGGGTCACTCCATGGTTTACTACTATGGTAACTGGGTCACTCCATGGTTTACTACTATGGTACCTGGGTCACTCCATGGTTTACTACTATGGTAACTGGGTCACTCCATGGTTTACTACTATGGTAACTGGGTCACTCCATGGTTTACTACTATGGTAACTGGGTCACTCCATGGTTTACTACTATGGTAACTGGGTCACTCCATGGTTTACTACTATGGTAACTGGGTCACTCCATGGTTTACTACTATGGTAACTGGGTCACTCCATGGTTTACTACTATGGTACCTGGGTCACTCCATGGTTTACTACTATGGTAACTGGGTCACTCCATGGTTTACTACTATGGTAACTGGGTCACTCCATGGTTTACTACTATGGTAACTGGGTCACTCCATGGTTTACTACTATGGTAACTGGGTCACTCCATGGTTTACTACTATGGTAACTGGGTCACTCCATGGTTTACTACTATGGTAACTGGGTCACTCCATGGTTTACTACTATGGTAACTGGGTCACTCCATGGTTTACTACTATGGTAACTGGGTCACTCCATGGTTTACTACTATGGTAACTGGGTCACTCCATGGTTTACTACTATGGTAACTGGGTCACTCCATGGTTTACTACTATGGTAACTGGGTCACTCCATGGTTTACTACTATGGTAACTGGGTCACTCCATGGTTTACTACTATGGTAACTGGGTCACTCCATGGTTTACTACTATGGTAACTGGGTCACTCCATGGTTTACTACTATGGTAACTGGGTCACTCCATGGTTTACTACTATGGTAACTGGGTCACTCCATGGTTTACTACTATGGTAAATGGGTCACTCCATGGTTTACTACTATGGTAACTGGGTCACTCCATGGTTTACTACTATGGTAACTGGGTCACTCCATGGTTTACTACTATGGTAACTGGGTCACTCCATGGTTTACTACTATGGTAACTGGGTCACTCCATGGTTTACTACTATGGTAACTGGGTCACTCCATGGTTAATACTATGGTAACTGGGTCACTCCATGGTTTACTACTATGGTAACTGGGTCACTCCATGGTTTACTACTATGGTACCTGGGTCACTCCATGGTTTACTACTATGGTAACTGGGTCACTCCATGGTTTACTACTATGGTAACTGGGTCACTCCATGGTTTACTACTATGGTACCTGGGTCACTCCATGGTTTACTACTATGGTAACTGGGTCACTCCATGGTTTACTACTATGGTAACTGGGTCACTCCATGGTTTACTACTATGGTAACTGGGTCACTCCATGGTTTACTACTATGGTAACTGGGTCACTCCATGGTTTACTACTATGGTAACTGGGTCACTCCATGGTTTACTACTATGGTAACTGGGTCACTCCATGGTTTACTACTATGGTAACTGGGTCACTCCATGGTTTACTACTATGGTACCTGGGGCACTCCATGGTTTACTACTATGGTAACTGGGTCACTCCATGGTTTACTACTATGGTAACTGGGTCACTCCATGGTTTACTACTATGGTAACTGGGTCACTCCATGGTTTACTACTATGGTAACTGGGTCACTCCATGGTTTACTACTATGGTAACTGGGTCACTCCATGGTTTACTACTATGGTACCTGGGTCACTCCATGGTTTACTACTATGGTAACTGGGTCACTCCATGGTTTACTACTATGGTAACTGGGTCACTCCATGGTTTACTACTATGGTAACTGGGTCACTCCATGGTTTACTACTATGGTAACTGGGTCACTCCATGGTTTACTACTATGGTAACTGGGTCACTCCATGGTTTACTACTATGGTAACTGGGTCACTCCATGGTTTACTACTATGGTAACTGGGTCACTCCATGGTTTACTACTATGGTAACTGGGTCACTCCATGGTTTACTATTATGGTAACTGGGTCACTCCATGGTTTACTACTATGGTAACTGGGTCACTCCATGGTTTACTATTATGGTAACTGGGTCACTCCATGGTTTACTACTATGGTAACTGGGTCACTCCATGGTTTACTACTATGGTAACTGGGTCACTCCATGGTTTACTACTATGGTAACTGGGTCACTCCATGGTTTACTACTATGGTACCTGGGTCACTCCATGGTTTACTACTATGGTATCTGGGTCACTCCATGGTTTACTACTATGGTAACTGGGTCACTCCATGGTTTACTACTATGGTAACTGGGTCACTCCATGGTTAATACTATGATAACTGGGTCACTCCATGGTTTACTACTATGGTAACTGGGTCACTCCATGGTTTACTACTATGGTAACTGGGTCACTCCATGGTTTACTATCATGGTACCTGGGTCACTCCATGGTTTACTACTATGGTAACTGGGTCACTCCATGGTTTACTACTATGGTAACTGGGTCACTCCATGGTTTACTATTATGGTAACTGGGTCACTCCATGGTTTACTACTATGGTACCTGGGTCACTCCATGGTTTACTACTATGGTAACTGGGTCACTCCATGGTTTACTTCTATGGTAACTGGGTCACTCCATGGTTTACTACTATGGTAACTGGGTCACTCCATGGTTTACTACTATGGTAACTGGGTCACTCCATGGTTTACTACTATGGTAACTGGGTCACTCCATGGTTTACTACTATGGTACCTGGGTCACTCCATGGTTTACTACTATGGTAACTGGGTCACTCCATGGTTTACTACTATGGTAACTGGGTCACTCCATGGTTTACTACTATGGTAACTGGGTCACTCCATGGTTTACTACTATGGTAACTGGGTCACTCCATGGTTTACTACTATGGTAACTGGGTCACTCCATGGTTTACTACTATGGTAACTGGGTCACTCCATGGTTTACTACTATGGTACCTGGGTCACTCCATGGTTTACTACTATGGTAACTGGGTCACTCCATGGTTTACTACTATGGTAACTGGGTCACTCCATGGTTTACTACTATGGTAACTGGGTCACTCCATGGTTTACTACTATGGTAACTGGGTCACTCCATGGTTTACTACTATGGTAACTGGGTCACTCCATGGTTTACTACTATGGTAACTGGGTCACTCCATGGTTTACTACTATGGTAACTGGGTCACTCCATGGTTTACTACTATGGTAACTGGGTCACTCCATGGTTTACTACTATGGTAACTGGGTCACTCCATGGTTTACTACTATGGTAACTGGGTCACTCCATGGTTTACTACTATGGTAACTGGGTCACTCCATGGTTTACTACTATGGTAACTGGGTCACTCCATGGTTTACTACTATGGTAACTGGGTCACTCCATGGTTTACTACTATGGTAACTGGGTCACTCCATGGTTTACTACTATGGTAACTGGGTCACTCCATGGTTTACTACTATGGTAACTGGGTCACTCCATGGTTTACTACTATGGTAACTGGGTCACTCCATGGTTTACTACTATGGTAACTGGGTCACTCCATGGTTTACTACTATGGTAACTGGGTCACTCCATGGTTTACTACTATGGTAACTGGGTCACTCCATGGTTTACTACTATGGTAAATGGGTCACTCCATGGTTTACTACTATGGTAACTGGGTCACTCCATGGTTTACTACTATGGTAACTGGGTCACTCCATGGTTTACTACTATGGTAACTGGGTCACTCCATGGTTTACTACTATGGTAACTGGGTCACTCCATGGTTAATACTATGGTAACTGGGTCACTCCATGGTTTACTACTATGGTAACTGGGTCACTCCATGGTTTACTACTATGGTACCTGGGTCACTCCATGGTTTACTACTATGGTAACTGGGTCACTCCATGGTTTACTACTATGGTAACTGGGTCACTCCATGGTTTACTACTATGGTACCTGGGTCACTCCATGGTTTACTACTATGGTAACTGGGTCACTCCATGGTTTACTACTATGGTAACTGGGTCACTCCATGGTTTACTACTATGGTAACTGGGTCACTCCATGGTTTACTACTATGGTAACTGGGTCACTCCATGGTTTACTACTATGGTAACTGGGTCACTCCATGGTTTACTACTATGGTAACTGGGTCACTCCATGGTTTACTACTATGGTAACTGGGTCACTCCATGGTTTACTACTATGGTACCTGGGGCACTCCATGGTTTACTACTATGGTAACTGGGTCACTCCATGGTTTACTACTATGGTAACTGGGTCACTCCATGGTTTACTACTATGGTAACTGGGTCACTCCATGGTTTACTACTATGGTAACTGGGTCACTCCATGGTTTACTACTATGGTAACTGGGTCACTCCATGGTTTACTATTATGGTAACTGGGTCACTCCATGGTTTACTACTATGGTAACTGGGTCACTCCATGGTTTACTATTATGGTAACTGGGTCACTCCATGGTTTACTACTATGGTAACTGGGTCACTCCATGGTTTACTACTATGGTAACTGGGTCACTCCATGGTTTACTACTATGGTAACTGGGTCACTCCATGGTTTACTATCATGGTACCTGGGTCACTCCATGGTTTACTACTATGGTAACTGGGTCACTCCATGGTTTACTACTATGGTAACTGGGTCACTCCATGGTTTACTACTATGGTAACTGGGTCACTCCATGGTTTACTACTATGGTAACTGGGTCACTCCATGGTTTACTACTATGGTACCTGGGTCACTCCATGGTTTACTACTATGGTAACTGGGTCACTCCATGGTTTACTACTATGGTAACTGGGTCACTCCATGGTTTACTACTATGGTAACTGGGTCACTCCATGGTTTACTACTATGGTAACTGGGTCACTCCATGGTTTACTACTATGGTAACTGGGTCACTCCATGGTTTACTACTATGGAACCTGGGTCACTCCAAATCAAATCAAATCAAATCAAATCAAATTTTATTGGTCACATGCGCCGAATACAACAGGTGCAGACATTGCAGTGAAATGCTTACTTACAGCCCTTAACCAACAGTGCATTTATTTTAAACAAAAAAAGTAAGAATAAAACAACAACAACAAAAAAGTGTTGAGAAAAAAAGAGCAGAAGTAAAATAAAGTGACAGTAGGGAGGCTATATATACAGTAAAATAAAGTGACAGTAGGGAGGCTATATATACAGGGGGGTACCGTTGCAGAGTCAATGTGCGGGGGCACCGGCTAGTTGAGGTGGTTGAGGTAATATGTACATGTGGGTAGAGTTAAAGTGACTATGCATAAATACTTAACAGAGTAGCAGCAGCGTAAAAAGGATGGGGTGGGGGGGCAGTGCAAATAGTCCGGGTAGCCATTATTAGCTGTTCAGGAGTCTTATGGCTTGGGGGTAGAAGCTGTTGAGAAGTCTTTTGGACCTAGACTTGGCACTCCGGTACCGCTTGCCGTGCGGTAGCAGAGAGAACAGTCTATGACTAGGGTGGCTGGAGTCTTTGACAATTTTGAGGGCCTTCCTCTGACACCGCCTGGTATAGAGGTCCTGGATGGCAGGGAGCTTTGCCCCAGTGATGTACTGGGCCGTACGCACTACCCTCTGTAGTGCCTTGCGGTCAGAGGCCAAGCAGTTGCCATACCAGGCGGTGATGCAACCAGTCAGGATGCTCTCGATGGTGCAGCTGTAGAATTTTTTGAGGATCTGAGGACCCATGCCAAATCTTTTTAGTCTCCTGAGGGGGAATAGGCTTTGTCGTGCCCTCTTCACGACTGTCTTGGTGTGTTTGGACCATGATAGTTCGTTGGTGATGTGGACACCAAGGAACTTGAAGCTCTCAACCTGTTCCACTACAGCCCCGTCGATGAGAATGGGGGCGTGCTCAGTCCTCTTTTTTTTCCTGTAGTCCACAATCATCTCCTTTGTCTTGGTCACGTTGAGGGAGAGGTTGTTGTCCTGGCACCACACGGCCAGATCTCTGACCTCCTCCCTATAGGCTGTCTCATCGTTGTCGGTGATCAGGCCTACCACTGTTGTGTCGTCGGCAAACTTAATGATGGTGTTGGAGTCGTGCCTGGCCATGCAGTCATGGGTGAACAGAGAGTACAGGAGGGGACTGAGCACGCACCCCTGAGGGGCCCCCGTGTTGAGGATCAGTGTGGCAGATGTGTTGTTACCTACCCTTACCACCTGGGGGCGGCCCGTCAGGAAGTCCAGGATCCAGTTGCAGAGGGAGGTGTTTAGTCCCAGGATCCTTAGCTTAGTGATGAGCTTAGAGGGCACTATGGTGTTGAATGCTGAGCTGTAGTCAATGAATAGCATTCTCACGTAGGTGTTCCTCTTGTCCAGGTGGGAAAGGGCAGTGTGGAGTGCGATAGAGATTGCATCATCTGTGGATCTGTTGGGGCGGTATGCAAATTGGAGTGGGTCTAGGGTTTCTGGGATTATGCTGTTGATGTGAGCCATGACCAGTCTTTCAAAGCACTTCATGGCTACAGACGTCAGTGCTACAGGTCGGTAGTCATTTAGGCAGGTTATCTTAGAGTTCTTGGGCACGGGGACTATGGTGGTCTGCTTGAAACATGTTGGTATTACAGACTCAGTCAGGGACATGTTGAAAATGTCAGTGAAGACACTTGCCAGTTGGTCAGCACATGCTCGGAGTACACGTCCTGGTAATCCGTCTGGCCCTGCGGCCTTGTGAATGTTGACCTGCTTAAAAGCCTCCATGGTTTACTACTATGGTAACTGGGTCACTCCATGGTTTACTATCATGGTACCTGGGTCACTCCATGGTTTACTACTATGGTAACTGGGTCACTCCATGGTTTACTACTATGGTAACTGGGTCACTCCATGGTTTACTACTATGGTAACTGGGTCACTCCATGGTTTACTACTATGGTAACTGGGTCACTCCATGGTTTACTACTATGGTACCTGGGTCACTCCATGGTTTACTACTATGGTAACTGGGTCACTCCATGGTTTACTACTATGGTAACTGGGTCACTCCATGGTTTACTATTATGGTAACTGGGTCACTCCATGGTTTACTACTATGGTAACTGGGTCACTCCATGGTTTACTATTATGGTAACTGGGTCACTCCATGGTTTACTACTATGGTAACTGGGTCACTCCATGGTTTACTACTATGGTAACTGGGTCACTCCATGGTTTACTACTATGGTAACTGGGTCACTCCATGGTTTACTATCATGGTACCTGGGTCACTCCATGGTTTACTACTATGGTAACTGGGTCACTCCATGGTTTACTACTATGGTAACTGGGTCACTCCATGGTTTACTACTATGGTAACTGGGTCACTCCATGGTTTACTACTATGGTAACTGGGTCACTCCATGGTTTACTACTATGGTACCTGGGTCACTCCATGGTTTACTACTATGGTAACTGGGTCACTCCATGGTTTACTACTATGGTAACTGGGTCACTCCATGGTTTACTACTATGGTAACTGGGTCACTCCATGGTTTACTACTATGGTAACTGGGTCACTCCATGGTTTACTACTATGGTAACTGGGTCACTCCATGGTTTACTACTATGGAACCTGGGTCACTCCAAATCAAATCAAATCAAATCAAATCAAATTTTATTGGTCACATGCGCCGAATACAACAGGTGCAGACATTGCAGTGAAATGCTTACTTACAGCCCTTAACCAACAGTGCATTTATTTTAAACAAAAAAAGTAAGAATAAAACAACAACAACAAAAAAGTGTTGAGAAAAAAAGAGCAGAAGTAAAATAAAGTGACAGTAGGGAGGCTATATATACAGTAAAATAAAGTGACAGTAGGGAGGCTATATATACAGGGGGGTACCGTTGCAGAGTCAATGTGCGGGGGCACCGGCTAGTTGAGGTGGTTGAGGTAATATGTACATGTGGGTAGAGTTAAAGTGACTATGCATAAATACTTAACAGAGTAGCAGCAGCGTAAAAAGGATGGGGTGGGGGGGCAGTGCAAATAGTCCGGGTAGCCATTATTAGCTGTTCAGGAGTCTTATGGCTTGGGGGTAGAAGCTGTTGAGAAGTCTTTTGGACCTAGACTTGGCACTCCGGTACCGCTTGCCGTGCGGTAGCAGAGAGAACAGTCTATGACTAGGGTGGCTGGAGTCTTTGACAATTTTGAGGGCCTTCCTCTGACACCGCCTGGTATAGAGGTCCTGGATGGCAGGGAGCTTTGCCCCAGTGATGTACTGGGCCGTACGCACTACCCTCTGTAGTGCCTTGCGGTCAGAGGCCAAGCAGTTGCCATACCAGGCGGTGATGCAACCAGTCAGGATGCTCTCGATGGTGCAGCTGTAGAATTTTTTGAGGATCTGAGGACCCATGCCAAATCTTTTTAGTCTCCTGAGGGGGAATAGGCTTTGTCGTGCCCTCTTCACGACTGTCTTGGTGTGTTTGGACCATGATAGTTCGTTGGTGATGTGGACACCAAGGAACTTGAAGCTCTCAACCTGTTCCACTACAGCCCCGTCGATGAGAATGGGGGCGTGCTCAGTCCTCTTTTTTTTCCTGTAGTCCACAATCATCTCCTTTGTCTTGGTCACGTTGAGGGAGAGGTTGTTGTCCTGGCACCACACGGCCAGATCTCTGACCTCCTCCCTATAGGCTGTCTCATCGTTGTCGGTGATCAGGCCTACCACTGTTGTGTCGTCGGCAAACTTAATGATGGTGTTGGAGTCGTGCCTGGCCATGCAGTCATGGGTGAACAGAGAGTACAGGAGGGGACTGAGCACGCACCCCTGAGGGGCCCCCGTGTTGAGGATCAGTGTGGCAGATGTGTTGTTACCTACCCTTACCACCTGGGGGCGGCCCGTCAGGAAGTCCAGGATCCAGTTGCAGAGGGAGGTGTTTAGTCCCAGGATCCTTAGCTTAGTGATGAGCTTAGAGGGCACTATGGTGTTGAATGCTGAGCTGTAGTCAATGAATAGCATTCTCACGTAGGTGTTCCTCTTGTCCAGGTGGGAAAGGGCAGTGTGGAGTGCGATAGAGATTGCATCATCTGTGGATCTGTTGGGGCGGTATGCAAATTGGAGTGGGTCTAGGGTTTCTGGGATTATGCTGTTGATGTGAGCCATGACCAGTCTTTCAAAGCACTTCATGGCTACAGACGTCAGTGCTACAGGTCGGTAGTCATTTAGGCAGGTTATCTTAGAGTTCTTGGGCACGGGGACTATGGTGGTCTGCTTGAAACATGTTGGTATTACAGACTCAGTCAGGGACATGTTGAAAATGTCAGTGAAGACACTTGCCAGTTGGTCAGCACATGCTCGGAGTACACGTCCTGGTAATCCGTCTGGCCCTGCGGCCTTGTGAATGTTGACCTGCTTAAAAGTCTTACTCACATCGGCTACGGAGAGCGTGATCACATAGTCGTCCGGAACAGCTGGTGCTCTCATGCATGCTTCAGTGTTGCTTGCCTCGAAGCGAGCATAGAAGTGGTTTAGCTCGTCTGGTAGGCTTGTGTCACTGGGCAGCTCGCGGCTGTGCTTCCCTTTGTAGTCTGTAATAGTTTTCAAGCCCTGCCACATCCGACGAGCGTCAGAGCCAGTGTAGTATGATTCAATCTTAGACCTGTATTGACTCTTTGCCTGTTTGATGGTTCGTCGGAGGTCATAGCGGGATTTCTTATAAGCGTCCGGGTTAGAGTCCCGTTCCTTGAAAGCGGCAGCTCTACCCTTTAGCTCAGTGCGGATGTTTCCTGTAATCCATGGCTTCTGGTTGGGGTATGTACGTACGGTCACTGTGGGGACGACATCATCGATGCACTTATTGATGAAGCCAGTGACTGATGTGGTGTACTCCTCAATGCTGTCTGAAGAATCCCGGAACATGTTCCAGTCTGTGCTAGCAAAACAGTCCTGTAGCTTAGCATCTGCGTCATCTGACCACTTTTTTTTTAACCGAATCACTGGTGCTTCCTGCTTCAGTTTTTGCTTATAAGCAGGAATCAGGAGGATAGAGTTATGGTCAGATTTGCCAAATGGAGGGCGAGGGAGAGCTTTGTATGCGTCTCTGTGTGTGGAGTAAAGGTGGTCTAGAGTTTTTTTCCCTCTGGTTGCACATTTAACATGCTGGTAGAAATTAGGTAGAACGGATTTAAGTTTCCCTGCATTAAAGTCCCCGGCTACTAGGAGCGCTGCATCTGGATGAGCGTTTTCCTGTTGATTAATGGCCTTGTACAACTCATTCAGTGCAATCTTAATGCCAGCATTGGTTTGTGGTGGTAAATAGACAGCTATGAAAAATATAGATGAAAACTCTCTTGGTAAATAGTGTGGTCTACAGCTTATCATAAGATACTCTACCTCAGGCGAGCAAAACCTCGAGACTTCCTTGGTATTTGATTTTGTGCACCAGCTGTTGTTTACAAATATACAGAGACCGCCACCCCTTGTCTTACCGGAGTCAGCCGTTCTATCCTGTCGATGTAGCGTATAGCCCGCTAGCTGAATGTTATCATTGTTGTCGTTCAGCCACGACTCCGTGAAACATAAGATATTACAGTTTTTAATGTCCCGTTGGTAGGATAACCGTAATCTTAAATCGTCAATTTTATTCTCAAAAGATTGAACGTTGGCTAATAGGATTGATGGGAGAGGCAGTTTACTCGCTCGCCGTCGGATCCTTACGAGGCACCCGGATCTGCGTCCGCGATATCTCCGTCTCTTCCTCACGCGAATGACGGGGATCTGGGCCTTGTCGGGTGTCTGTATGATATCCTTCGCGAACGCCTCGTTGAAGAAAAAATATTCGTCCAATGCGAGGTGAGTAATCGCTGTCCTGATATCCAGAAGCTCTCTTTGGTTATAAGAGACGATGGCAGAAACATTATGTACAAAATAAATTACAAATAACGCGGAAAAACACACATAATAGTACAATTGGTTAGAGGGCTGTAAAACGGCAGCCATCTTCTTCCGGCGCTGTTCTAATCACATGGTTTACTACTATGGTAACTGGGTCACTCCATGGTTTACTACTATGGTAACTGGGTCACTCCATGGTTTACTACTATGGTAACTGGGTCACTCCATGGTTTACTACTATGGTAACTGGGTCACTCCATGGTTTACTACTATATTACCTTGGTGAATAACATTAGGGTGATATCAAATGTCTTTCAAAGGGTTTATTCTCACCTATTAGGTCTAGGTGACTCATACAGTACCATTGGAAAGTTTTCAGACCCCTTGACTTTTTCCACATTTTATTATGTTACAGCCTTATTCTACAATGGATAAAAAAATAAAAAATAAAAAAATAAAACTGGTTTGTAGAAATTTGGCCAAATGTATAAAAAAACTAAATCAAAATCGCTAAATCAAAATTGAGCTCAGGTGCATCCTGTTTCCAATGATCATCCTTGAGATGTTTCTACAACTTGATTGGAGTCCACCTGTGGTAAATTCAATTGATTGGACATTTGGAAAGGCACACAGTTGACAGTGCAAGTCAGAGCAAAAACCAAGCCATGAGGTCAAAGGAATTGTCTCCGTTGAGCTCCGAGACAGGATTGTGTCGAGGCACAGATCTGGGGAAGGGTACCCAAACGATTCTGCAGCATTGAAGGTCCCCAAGAACACAGTGGCCTCCATCATTCTTAAATGGAAGAAGTTTGGAACCACCAAGACTCTTCCTAGAGCTGGCCGCCTGGCCAAACTGAGCAATCGGGGGGAGAAGGGTCTTGGTCAGGGAGGTGACCGAGAACCCGATGGTCAATCTGACAGAGCTCTAGAGTGCCTATGTGGAGCTGGGAGAACCTTCCAGAAGGACAACCATCTCTGCAGCACTCCACCATTCAGGCCTTTATGTTAGAGTCGACAGACGGAAGCCACTCCTCAGTAAAAGGCACATGACAGCCCGCTTGGAGTTTGCCAAAAGGCACCTAAAGACTCTCAGACCATGAGAAACAAGATTCTCTGGTCTGATGAAACCAAGATTGAACTCTCTGGCCTGATTGCCAAGCGTCACGTCTGGAGGAAACCTGGCACCATCCCTACGGTGAAGCATGGTGGTGGCAGCATCATGCTGTGGGGATGTTTTTTAGCGGCAGGGATTGGGAGACTAGTCAGGATTGAGGCAAAGATGAACAGAGCAAAGTACTGAGAGATCCTTGATGAAAACCTGCTCCAGAGTGCTCAGGACCTCAGACTTGCACAAAGTTTCACCTTCCAGCAGGACAACAACCCTAAGCACACAGCCAAGACAACGCAGAAGTGGCTTCGGGACAAGTCTCTGAATGTCCTTGAGTGGCCCAGCCAGAGCCCGGACTTGAACCCGATCAAGACCTGAAAATAGCTGTGCAGCAACGCTCCCCATCCAACCTGACAGAGCTTGAGAGGATCTGCAGAGAAAAATGGGAGAAGCTCCCCAAATACAGGTGTGCCAAGCTTGTAGCGTCATACCCAAGAAGACTCAAGGCTGTAAACGCTGCTTCAACAAAGTACTGAGTAAAAGGTCTGAATACTTATGTAAACAATTTAATCCATTTTAGAATAAGGCTGTAACGTAACAGAATGTGGAAAAAGTCAAGGGGTCTGAAAACTTTCCAAAGGCACTGTACCTCAGTGGTGATGTTGGTGGTTGTATGGGTGAGAGGTCGTGATTAAATGACTGAGGTCCGAGACAAATTTGAACATCAGCGTTCCCTGAGGTCCCTTGGCGTCGGCCCTCACTGCACAGCTCAGAGCGGAGAGCTGTTCATTCCTGCCGGTGCTATAATCGCAACATGCAACAATTTCAACGATTTTACTGAGTTACAGTTCATATGAGGAAATCAGTCAATTGAAATAAATAAATAAAGTCCTAATCTGTGGATTTCACATGACTGGGAATACAGATATGCATCTGTTGGTCACAGATACCTTTTAAAAAAAAGGTAGGGCTGTGGATCAGAAAACCAGCCAGTATCTGATGTGACCACCATTTGCCTCACGCAGTGCGACACGTCTCCTTCGCATAGTTGATCAGGCTCTTGATTGTGGCCTGTGGAATGTTGTCCCACTCCTCTTCAGAAGCTGTGTGAAATTGCTGGACATTGGTGGGAACTGGAACATGCTGTCGCACACGTCGATCCAGAGCATCCCAAATATGCTCAAAGAGTGACATGTCTGGTGAGTAGGCAGGCCATGGAAGAACTGGGACGTTTTCAGCTTCCAGGAATTGTGTACAGATCCTTGCGACATAGGGCCGTGCATTATCATGTTGAAACATGAGGTGATGGCGGCGGAGGAATCTCATGACAATGGGCATTAGGATGTCGTCACGGAATCTCTGTATTTGTATTTGTATTTGTTGTTGCATTAAACACTAATTTGGCCTGTCATATTTGGCCCCTCTGTATTTGTATTTGTATTAATTAGGGATCCCCATTAGCTGCTGCCTCGGCAGCAGCTACACTTCCTGGGGTCCAAACATATTAAAGTGCTTACATTACATATAAAACAAAATATAAAACAGTACATCATGTAACATTATTACACCACTACCTATCTACAATACAAAATGTTTAATACCACCATAGAACAATATCACAATGTGTGCAGTATGCATGTGTCTGTACCTTTGTGTGTGTCTCTTCACAGTCCCCGCTGTTCCATAAGGTGTATTTTACCAGTTTTTTAAATCTGATTCTACTGCTTGGCTCTATGTAGCACAGTGCGCCTCCCATAGTCTGTTCTGATGAAGTCAATCTC
Source organism: Coregonus lavaretus (assembly GCF_964263955.1). Taxonomy (NCBI): domain Eukaryota; kingdom Metazoa; phylum Chordata; class Actinopteri; order Salmoniformes; family Salmonidae; genus Coregonus; species Coregonus lavaretus. The sequence continues at coordinate 69,579 of NW_028166563.1, forward strand.
TCCTCCACTTTGAGCCATGAGAGACTGACATGCATATCATTAATGTTAGCTCCCCGTGTACTTTTAAGGGCCAGCCGTACTCCCCTGTTCTTGGCCAACTGCAATTTTCCTAAGTCCCTCTTTGTGGCACCTGACCACACTACTGAACAGTAGTCTAGGTGCGACAAAACTAGGGCCTGTAGGACCTGCCTTGTTGATAGTGCTGTTAAGAAGGCAGAGCAGTGCTTTATTATGGACAGACTTCTCCCAATCTTAGCTACTGTTGTATCGATATGTTTTGACCACGACAGTTTACAAATCAGGGTTACTCCAAGCAGTTTAGTCACCTCAAATTGCTCAATTTCCACATGATTCATTATGTGATGTAGTTACAGTTTGACGTTTTTTCTTGAATGGGCAGCTTGATGAAAGCCAGTCAATATTTAAATCAACCAGAAAATATATAGTTGAAGTCAGAAGTTTACATACACCTTAGCCAAATACATTTAAAATCCGTTTTTCACAATTCCTGACATTTAATCCTAGTAAGAATTCCCTGTCTTAGGTCAGTTAGGATCACCACTTTATTTTAAGAATGTGAAATGTCAGAATAATGGTAGAGGAAATTATTTATTTCAGCTTTTATTTCTTTGATCACATTCCCAGTGGGTCAGAAGTTTACATACACTCAATTTGTATTTGGTAGCATTGCCTTTAAATTGTTTAACTTGGGTCAAAGATTTCGGGTAGCCTTCCACAAGCTTCCCACAATATGTTGGGTGAATTTTGGCCCATTCCTCCTGACAGAGCTGGTGTAACTGAGTCAGGTTTGTAAGCCTCCTTGCTCGCACACACTTTTTCAGTTCTGCCCACAAATGTTCTATAGGATTGAGGTCAGGGCTTTGTGATGGCCACTCCAATACCTTGACTTTGTTGTCCTTAAGCCATTTTGCCACAACTTTGGAAGTATGCTTAGAGTCATTGTTCATTTGGAAGACCCATTTGCGACCAAGCTTTAACTTCCTGACTGATGTCTTGAGATGTTGCTTCAATATATCCACATAATTTTCCTTCCTCATGATGCCATCTATTTTGTGACGTGCACCAGTCCCTCCTGCAGCAAAGCACCCCCACAGCATGATGGTGCCACCCCGTGCTTCACAGTTGGGATGGTGTTCTTCGGATGCAACTCAGCATTCTTTGTCCTCCAAACACGACAAGTTGAGTTTTTACCAAAAAGTTCTATTTTGGTTTCATCTGACCATATGACATTCTCCCAATCCTCTTCTGGATCATCCAAATGCACTCTAGCAAACTTCAGACGGGCCTGGACATGTACTGGCTTAAGCAGGGGGACACGTCTGGCACTGCAGGATTTGAGTCCCTGGCGGCGTAGTGTGTTACTGATGGTAGGCTTTGTTACTTTGGTCCCAGCTCTCTGCAGGTCATTCACTAGGTCCCCCCGTGTGGTTCTGGGATTTCTGCTCACCGTTCTTGTGATCATTTTGACCCCACGGGGTGAGATCTTGCGTGGAGCCCCAGATCGAGGGAGATTATCAGTGGTCTTGTATGTTTTCCATTTCCTAATAATTGCTCCCACAGTTGATTTCTTCAAACCAAGCTGCTTACCTATTGCAGATTCAGTCTTCCCAGCCTGGTGCAGGTCTACAATTTTGTTTCTGGTGTCCTTTGACAGCTCTTTGGTCTTGGCCATAGTGGAGTTTGGAGTGTGACTGTTTGAGGTTGTGGACAGGTGTCTTTTATACTGATAACAAGTTCAAACAGGTGCCATTAATACAGGTAACGAGGGGAGGACAGAGGAGCCTCTTAAAGAAGAAGTTACAGGTCTGTGAGAGCCAGAAATCTTGCTTGTTTGTAGGTGACCAAATACTTATTTTCCACCATAATTTGCAAATAAATTCATAAAAATCCTACAATTGTGATTTTCTGGATTTTTTTCCCTCAATTTGTCTGTCATAGTTGACGTGTACCTATGATGAAAATTACAGGCCTCTCTCATCTTTTTAAGTGGGAGAACATGCACAATTGGTGGCTGACTAAATACTTTTTTCCCCCACTGTCAGGGGCGGTGTGTTCAATAGGGCGATATGGGCGACGCACTGCCAAACGGGAAAAGGAAGGGATTTTTTTTCTAATCAATTATATCACGGCAACAGTAGTTATCAGTGTTGTAATGTCCAATCAGGCTAAAGTCGTGCTTCAAATGGCTCCCCCCCCTTTTGGGGCGATTTCAGTCAGGTTGAAAATCGCCCAGAAGTCTGTCATAGACTCCCATGTAAAATCTATTTTTTTCAAATTTCAGAGCTTTCAATACAATCTCTATGGGTGTCTGAGGGCTTGCACTTACGCGCTTTCGTCATACGTAACGTAACCATGAACGTAACTAAGAAAAGAGCGGATTGTGTCTTTGAAAGAAGTTCCTTTTTGTCGGCGAACAAATGAAGATAAATTGGCAACGAAACAATTAGGACCTCCCAGACCAAATTTAATAATTCAACAGGTTTCTACTAAAGGCGGAAAGTCCTATACCCGAGGATTTTCCAAAAATTGGTACGAACGAAAAAATAACATTGCCACTCAACTGGATGAGGGATACAGGCTAGCTGTCCGCCGCCACAACGATGAGGTTAGTGTTGATAATCACAAGTTTACTGGAGAACTGAGACCAAGTAGAGACTTTGGACAGGGTGGATATGGTATAATAAAGGCAGTTTATTCAGAGGTAAAGATATCTGGAATCGCGTGCACGGACCCGTTCGTCAAACTCTTAGGGAGCTATACATTAAGCCCCATTACTTACCATATCAGATAAGAGAAATTGCTGCAGCTACATATATTTTACATCCTGGCCCTACATAGTTCACTATTTGCATCACTTACCAAAATATTACATGTGGTCATATATGCTTGGAAAGTGGAGATGCCATAGAACGTCAAAAAAGTAAACATTGCTGGAGACACATTGCCGTTTTGGAGAAGACATCGCGTTTGCTAGCGAAGAGATTTGTTGTGGCAAATGAACTTGGGCTGGGAATTGCCAGGAACCTCACGATAAGATATATGCATTGCGAGTCTCATGATTCTATACGTATTGCGATTCGATACTGTGATTTTATTGCGCACCATATGTCTGTTGCAGAGGGATCAGAAAGCCATGAGAACGAGTTTTGATCAGTCATGGAAATAAAAGTGCTGAAAACAAATTGGCTCCCAATGTGAAAAGATTGAGAACAAGCTATGAAGGAACAATAATGGTGTTTTGGTGCAGGTACAGCCAACTAGCGCTAAAATATTGCGATATTGTCAATACAGTATATCGTAAAGTATCACTATGTAACTCGATTTCTTTCACCCCAATCCCTCAAATTAACGGTAAATAACTGAATTGTTTGCCCCACATTTAGCTAAGATGATTAGCTAGCCAGCTAAAATGTTTTATTTAGTTAGCAGTCGCATCTACAATAGTTTACTGTCAATAACATGTCTCCAAAAATGACGTGGTGTCTCCAATTGTGTTGACATTTTACAATTGCGATGCGCATCCATGAGTATCCACTTTCTGTAGCTCAGCTGGTAGAGCACGGCGCTTGTAACGCCAAGGTAGTGGGTTCGATCCCCGGGACCACCCATACACAAAAATGTATGCACGCATGACTGTAAGTCGCTTTGGATAAAAGCGTCTGCTAAATGGCATATTATTATTATTATTATTATTATCTGAAGAGAGCCCCGAAACATTGTGTGCAGACATTTTATGCAATAAATGAAGTAGGTTGAATCTAGTAGTTCTGATCTTCTGATTGGTCCTGATGAGTTGGGCGAGGTCCCCTCCAGGCTACTGTCACTGTTGCATTGGCTCTGAGTCGGGTTCTCTGTCTTCAAATGTTCAGCCTAAGAGAGGGGATTTTTGTGTGTGTGTTTAACAGTGATGATGTGTGTGTGTGTGTGTGTGTGTGTGTTTAACAGTGATGATGTGTGTGTGTGTGTGTTTGTGTGTGTGTGTGTGTGTGTGTCCTCAGAGCAAGAACTCGTGAGTTGGAAGAACTGAGAGGCCTATGGCGTGGGTGTTGTCCTTGGCCACCTGCTGACAAGGCTGACAAGATAGGACCCTTTTGTCCATTGTTATTGGATAGGAACAGAACTTATAACCAGCTCCTGACCTAAATAGATCGTAGCACAACATTTTACTCAACATATCATATTCCATATTCACTATAACAAATATATTTACTACGACATTAGCAAGAACCGCCACATCCTCAGCCGGCTAATCCAGTGTGTGAAGTTTTGCGGAGTGTTTGAGTTAGCTTTGCGAGGCAAAGATGAAACTGAGGGCTCCACCAACCCTGGTAAGCCAACACTTTTGAGATCAGTCAATAAATGCTTCTGGTATTGACTTATATGCTGCCCCTGTCTTCATGTTGTTGCTGGACATATCTTTTTTAAAATGTGTGTAGGTCACCTAAATCATCAGAAAAATTGCCCCCCCTGAGAATTTTTTCAGGAGCCGCCACTGCCCACTGTATATATTTTCTGTTGTATTTTTGACTTCATGTTTTGTTTTACCCCATATGTAACTCTGTGTTGTTGTTTTTATCGCGCTGCTTTGCTTTATCTTGGCCAGGTCGCAGTTGTAAATGAGTGAAAACTTTTAGGAACCCCTGCTATAGAGGATGTTCATAAAGCTAAGCAAAGAAGAGCACGTTGGCTTTTAGATGATTCAAACTCTGTGACAGAGAATTACTTGGAAAAATTGCTCAGAAGAGAGAGAGAGAGAGCTGTGGTTCGCCTTTATTTCCATGGAGATTCATTAACTTCCTGTCCGGAGTGGATCACAGTGGAATGTGTTTTCCCCGACTTCCCTTTTCCCCGAGCAAAACGCTACAGTCTCTGTCTGCGTCCCAAATGGCACCCTATTCACTATATAGTGCACTCCTTTAGACCAGAGAATGGCACCCTATTCCCTATATAGTGCACTACTTCAGACCAGAGAATGTCACCCTATTCACTATATAGTGCACTCCTTTAGACCAGAGAATGTCACCCTATTCCCTATATAGTGCACTACTTCAGACCAGAGAATGGCACCCTATTCACTATATAGTGCACTCCTTTAGACCAGAGAATGTCACCCTATTCACTATATAGTGCACTACTTCAGACCAGAGAATGGCACCCTATTCACTATATAGTGCACTCCTTTAGACCAGAGAATGGCACCCTATTCACTATATAGTGCATTACTTTAGACCAGAGAATGGCACCCTATTCACTATATAGTGCACTCCTTTAGACCAGAGAATGGCACCCTATTCACTATATAGTGCACTCCTTTAGACCAGAGAATGGCACCCTATTCACTATATAGTGCACTACTTTAGACCAGAGAATGGCACCCTATTCCCTATATAGTGCACTCCTTTAGACCAGAGAATGGCACCCTATTCCCTATATAGTGCACTACTTTAGACCAGAGAATGGCACCCTATTCACTATATAGTGCACTACTTTTGTCCAGGGCCCATAGTGCTCTGTGTAGGGAATAGGGTGCCATTTCAGACACATACTTTTTCTTTTCTGTATGTATTCTTTAGGGGTTGGGGGTGGTCACCTTTAACCTTTTCGTGATACAACAACCATGATACATCATGCCATTACTACCAGCCAGAGAGAACTTTGTGGTTTGAGACCATCAATTCCCTTAACTCTATGCATTTGCGGGAGACATGTGAATTCCTAACGGCTGTGTATACTCTCTTTCCAGTGAGTCAAGGCAGGTGACTGTGTAGTCTTCTAGACAGGTTGGTTCCTCGACTGTGGGTGACTGTGTGGTCCTCCGGACAGGTTGGTTCCTAGACTGTGGGTGACCATGTGTTCCTCTAGACAGGTTGGTTCCTAGACTGTGGGTGACCGTGTGTTCCTTTAGACAGGTTGGTTCCTCGACTGTGGGTGACTGTGTGTTCCTCTAGACAGGTTGGTTCCTAGACTGTGGGTGACCATGTGTTCCTTTAGACAGGTTGGTTCCTAGACTGTGGGTGACCGTGTGTTCCTTTAGACAGGTTGGTTCCTAGACTGTGGGTGACTGTGTGTTCCTCTAGACAGGTTGGTTCCTAGACTGTGGGTGACCATGTGTTCCTCTAGACAGGTTGGTTCCTAGACTTTGGGTGACCGTGTGTTCCTCTAAGACAGGTTGGTTCCTAGACTGTGGGTGACCATGTGTTCCTTTAGACAGGTTGGTTCCTAGACTGTGGGTGACCATGTGTTCCTCTAGACAGGTTGGTTCCTAGACTTTGGGTGACCATGTGTTCCTTTAGACAGGTTGGTTCCTAGACTGTGGGTGACCATGTGTTCCTCTAGACAGGTTGGTTCCTAGACTGTGGGTGACCATGTGTTCCTTTAGACAGGTTGGTTCCTCGACTGTGGGTGACCGTGTGTTCCTTTAGACAGGTTGGTTCCTAGACTGTGGGTGACTGTGTGTTCCTCTAGACAGGTTGGTTCCTAGACTGTGGGTGACCATGTGTTCCTCTAGACAGGTTGGTTCCTAGACTTTGGGTGACCGTGTGTTCCTCTAAGACAGGTTGGTTCCTAGACTGTGGGTGACCATGTGTTCCTTTAGACAGGTTGGTTCCTAGACTGTGGGTGACTGTGTGTTCCTCTAGACAGGTTGGTTCCTAGACTGTGGGTGACCATGTGTTCCTTTAGACAGGTTGGTTCCTCGACTGTGGGTGACTGTGTAGTCCTCCGGACAGGTTGGTTCCTAGACTGTGGGTGACCATGTGTTCCTTTAGACAGGTTGGTTCCTAGACTGTGGGTGACTGTGTGTTCCTCTAGACAGGTTGGTTCCTAGACTGTGGGTGACTGTGTGTTCCTTTAGACAGGTTGGTTCCTAGACTGTGGGTGACCATGTGTTCCTCTAGACAGGTTGGTTCCTAGACTGTGGGTGACCGTGTGTTCCTTTAGACAGGTTGGTTCCTCGACTGTGGGTGACTGTGTGTTCCTCTAGACAGGTTGGTTCCTAGACTGTGGGTGACCATGTGTTCCTTTAGACAGGTTGGTTCCTAGACTGTGGGTGACCGTGTGTTCCTTTAGACAGGTTGGTTCCTAGACTGTGGGTGACTGTGTGTTCCTCTAGACAGGTTGGTTCCTAGACTGTGGGTGACCATGTGTTCCTCTAGACAGGTTGGTTCCTAGACTTTGGGTGACCGTGTGTTCCTCTAAGACAGGTTGGTTCCTAGACTGTGGGTGACCATGTGTTCCTTTAGACAGGTTGGTTCCTAGACTGTGGGTGACCATGTGTTCCTCTAGACAGGTTGGTTCCTAGACTGTGGGTGACCATGTGTTCCTTTAGACAGGTTGGTTCCTAGACTGTGGGTGACCATGTGTTCCTCTAGACAGGTTGGTTCCTAGACTGTGGGTGACCGTGTGTTCCTTTAGACAGGTTGGTTCCTCGACTGTGGGTGACCGTGTGTTCCTTTAGACAGGTTGGTTCCTAGACTGTGGGTGACTGTGTGTTCCTCTAGACAGGTTGGTTCCTAGACTGTGGGTGACCATGTGTTCCTCTAGACAGGTTGGTTCCTAGACTTTGGGTGACCGTGTGTTCCTCTAAGACAGGTTGGTTCCTAGACTGTGGGTGACCATGTGTTCCTTTAGACAGGTTGGTTCCTAGACTGTGGGTGACTGTGTGTTCCTCTAGACAGGTTGGTTCCTAGACTGTGGGTGACCATGTGTTCCTTTAGACAGGTTGGTTCCTCGACTGTGGGAGACTGTGTAGTCCTCCGGACAGGTTGGTTCCTAGACTGTGGGTGACCATGTGTTCCTTTAGACAGGTTGGTTCCTAGACTGTGGGTGACTGTGTGTTCCTCTAGACAGGTTGGTTCCTAGACTGTGGGTGACTGTGTGTTCCTTTAGACAGGTTGGTTCCTAGACTGTGGGTGACCATGTGTTCCTCTAGACAGGTTGGTTCCTAGACTGTGGGTGACCATGTGTTCCTTTAGACAGGTTGGTTCCTAGACTGTGGGTGACCATGTGTTCTTCTAGACAGGTTGGTTCCTAGACTGTGGGTGACTGTGTAGTCCTCTAGACAGGTTGGTTCCTAGACTGTGGGTGACTGTGTGTTCCTCTAGACAGGTTGGTTCCTCGACTGTGGGTGACTGTGTGTTCCTCTAGACAGGTTGGTTCCTCGACTGTGGGTGACTGTGTGTTCCTCTAGACAGGTTGGTTCCTCGACTGTGGGTGACTGTGTAGTCCTCTAGACAGGTTGGTTCCTAGACTGTGGGTGACTGTGTGTTCCTCTAGACAGGTTGGTTCCTAGACTGTGGGTGACTGTGTAGTCCTCCGGACAGGTTGGTTCCTAGACTGTGGGTGACTGTGTGTTCCTCTAGACAGGTTGGTTCCTAGACTGTGGGTGACCATGTGTTCCTCTAGACAGGTTGGTTCCTAGACTGTGGGTGACCATGTGTTCTTCTAGACAGGTTGGTTCCTAGACTGTGGGTGACTGTGTGTTCCTTTAGACAGGTTGGTTCCTAGACTGTGGGTGACCATGTGTTCCTCTAGACAGGTTGGTTCCTAGACTGTGGGTGACCATGTGTTCCTTTAGACAGGTTGGTTCCTCGACTGTGGGTGACCGTGTGTTCCTTTAGACAGGTTGGTTCCTAGACTGTGGGTGACCGTGTGTTCCTCTAAGACAGGTTGGTTCCTAGACTGTGGGTGACTGTGTGTTCCACTATACTGGTTGGTTCCTAGACTGTGGGTGACCATGTGTTCCTGTAGACAGGTTGGTTCCTAGACTGTGGGTGACCGTGTGTTCCTCTAAGACAGGTTGGTTCCTAGACTGTGGGTGACTGTGTGTTCCTCTAGACAGGTTGGTTCCTAGACTGTGGGTGACCATGTGTTCCTCTAGACAGGTTGGTTCCTAGACTGTGGGTGACCATGTGTTCCTCTAGACAGGTTGGTTCCTAGACTGTGGGTGACCATGTGTTCCTTTAGACAGGTTGGTTCCTAGACTGTGGGTGACCATGTGTTCCTTTAGACAGGTTGGTTCCTAGACTGTGGGTGACCATGTGTTCCTTTAGACAGGTTGGTTCCTAGACTGTGGGTGACCATGTGTTCCTTTAGACAGGTTGGTTCGTAGACTGTGGGTGACTGTGTGTTCCTCTAGACAGGTTGGTTCCTAGACTGTGGGTGACCATGTGTTCTTCCTGACAGTTTGGTTCCTAGACTGTGGGTGACCATGTGTTCCTCTAGACAGGTTGGTTCCTAGACTGTGGGTGACCATGTGTTCCTTTAGACAGGTTGGTTCCTAGACTGTGGGTGACTGTGTGTTCCTCTAGACGGGTTGGTTCCTAGACTGTGGGTGACCATGTGTTCTTCTAGACAGGTTGGTTCCTAGACTGTGGGTGACTGTGTGTTCCTCTAGGCAGGTTGGTTCCTAGACTGTGGGTGACTGTATGTTCCTCTAGACAGGTTGGTTCCTAGACTGTGGGTGACCGTGTGTTCCTCTAAGACAGGTTGGTTCCTAGACTGTGGGTGACTGTGTGTTCCTCTAGACAGGTTGGTTCCTAGACTGTGGGTGACCATGTGTTCCTCTAGACAGGTTGGTTCCTAGACTGTGGGTGACCGTGTGTTCCTCTAAGACAGGTTGGTTCCTAGACTGTGGGTGACTGTGTGTTCCTCTAGACAGGTTGGTTCATAGACTGTGGGTGACTGTGTGTTCCTCTAGACAGGTTGGTTCCTAGACTGTGGGTGACCATGTGTTCCTCTAGACAGGTTGGTTCCTAGACTGTGGGTGACTGTGTGTTCCTCTAGACGGGTTGGTTCCTAGACTGTGGGTGACCATGTGTTCTTCTAGACAGGTTGGTTCCTAGACTGTGGGTGACTGTGTGTTCCTCTAGGCAGGTTGGTTCCTAGACTGTGGGTGACTGTATGTTCCTCTAGACAGGTTGGTTCCTAGACTGTGGGTGACCATGTGTTCCTCTAGACCGGTTGGTTCCTAGAGTGTGGGTGACCATGTGTTCCTTTAGACAGGTTGGTTCCTAGACTGTGGGTGACCATGTGTTCCTCTAGACCGGTTGGTTCCTAGACTGTGGGTGACTGTGTGTTCCTCTAGACAGGTTGGTTCCTAGACTGTGGGTGACTGTGTGTTCCTCTAGACAGGTTGGTTCCTAGACTGTGGGTGACTGTGTGTTCCTCTAGACAGGTTGGTTCCTAGACTGTGGGTGACTGTGTGTTCCTCTAGACAGGTTGGTTCCTAGACTGTGGGTGACTGTGTGTTCCTCTAGACGGGTTGGTTCCTAGACTGTGGGTGACCATGTGTTCTTCTAGACAGGTTGGTTCCTAGACTGTGGGTGACTGTGTGTTCCTCTAGACGGGTTGGTTCCTAGACTGTGGGTGACCATGTGTTCTTCTAGACAGGTTGGTTCCTAGACTGTGGGTGACTGTGTAGTCCTCTAAACAGGTTGGTTCCTAGAATGTGGGTGACTGTGTGTTCCTCTAGACAGGTTGGTTCCTAGACTGTGGGTGACTGTATGTTCCTCTAGACAGGTTGGTTCCTAGACTGTGGGTGACCATGTGTTCCTCTAGACAGGTTGGTTCCTAGACTGTGGGTGACTGTGTAGTCCTCCGGACAGGTTGGTTCCTAGACTGTGGGTGACTGTGTAGTCCTCCGGACAGGTTGGTTCCTAGAATGTGGGTGACCATGTGTTCCTCTAGACAGGTTGGTTCCTCGACTGTGGGTGACCATGTGTTCCTCTAGACAGGTTGGTTCCTAGACTGTGGGTGACCATGTGTTCTTCTAGACAGGTTGGTTCCTAGACTGTGGGTGACTGTGTGTTCCTCTAGGCAGGTTGGTTCCTAGACTGTGGGTGACCATGTGTTCTTCTAGACAGGTTGGTTCCTAGACTGTGGGTGACCATGTGTTCATCTAGACAGGTTGGTTCCTAGACTGTGGGTGACCATGTGTTCCTCTAGACAGGTTGGTTCCTAGACTGTGGGTGACTGTGTGTTCCTCTAGACAGGTTGGTTCCTAGACTGTGGGTGACTGTGTGTTCCTCTAGACAGGTTGGTTCCTAGACTGTGGGTGACCGTGTGTTCCTTTAGACAGGTTGGTTCCTAGACTGTGGGTGACCATGTGTTCCTCTAGACAGGTTGGTTCCTAGACTGTGGGTGACCATGTGTTCCTCTAGACAGGTTGGTTCCTAGACTGTGGGTGACCATGTGTTCTTCTAGACAGGTTGGTTCCTAGACTGTGGGTGACCATGTGTTCCTCTAGACAGGATGGTTCATAGACTGTGGGTGACCATGTGTTCCTCTAGACAGGATGGTTCATAGACTGTGGGTGACCATGTGTTCCTCTAGACAGGTTGGTTCCTAGACTGTGGGTGACCATGTGTTCCTCTAGACAGGTTGGTTCCTAGACTGTGGGTGACCATGTGTTCCTCTAGACAGGTTGGTTCCTAGACTGTGGGTGACCATGTGTTCCTCTAGACAGGTTGGTTCCTAGACTGTGGGTGACCATGTGTTCCTCTAGACAGGTTGGTTCCTAGACTGTGGGTGACCATGTGTTCTTCTAGACAGGTTGGTTCCTAGACTGTGGGTGACCATGTGTTCCTCTAGACAGGTTGGTTCCTAGACTGTGGGTGACCATGTGTTCCTCTAGACAGGTTGGTTCCTAGACTGTGGGTGACCATGTGTTCCTCTAGACAGGTTGGTTCCTAGACTGTGGGTGACCATGTGTTCTTCTAGACAGGTTGGTTCCTAGACTGTGGGTGACCATGTGTTCTTCTAGACAGGTTGGTTCCTAGACTGTGGGTGACTGTGTGTTCTTCTAGACAGGTTGGTTCCTAGACTGTGGGTGACTGTGTGTTTCCTCTGGACAGGTTGGTTCCTAGACTGTGGGTGACCATGTGTTCCTCTAGACAGGTTGGTTCCTAGACTGTGGGTGACTGTGTGTTCATCTAGGACAGGTTGGTTCCTAGACTGTGGGTGACCATGTGTTCCTCTAGACAGGTTGGTTCCTAGACTGTGGGTGACCATGTGTTCCTCTAGACAGGTTGGTTCCTAGACTGTGGGTGACCATGTGTTCCTCTAGACAGGTTGGTTCCTAGACTGTGGGTGACCATGTGTGTTCCTCTAGACAGGTTGGTTCCTAGACTGTGGGTGACCATGTGTTCCTCTAGACAGGTTGGTTCCTAGACTGTGGGTGACCATGTGTTCCTCTAGACGGGTTGGTTCCTAGACTGTGGGTGACCATGTGTTCCTCTAGACAGGTTGGTTCCTAGACTGTGGGTGACCATGTGTTCCTCTAGACAGGTTGGTTCCTAGACTGTGGGTGACCATGTGTTCCTCTAGACAGGTTGGTCCCTAGACTGTGGGTCCTCCTGCCAGACAGACTACAGTATGAGCAGCACATACGTAG
>NW_028166562.1:0-11847 GCF_964263955.1 Coregonus lavaretus
TATCTATCTCTATGGCTCTAGTCTCCCGAGTGGCGCAGTGGTCTAAGGCATCGCAGTGCTAGCTGTGCCACTAGAGATCGTTGGTAGAGCATGGTGTTTGCAATGTCAGGGTTGTGGGTTCGATTCCCACGGGGGGCCAGTATGAAAAAAAAGTATGCACTCACTAACTGTAAGTCGCTCTGGATAAGAGCGTCTGCTAAATGACGTAAATGTAAATGTAAGGTTACAGTAATAGGAAGAAACTGAGCTTGTAGAAAACAGCCAGTAGGGGGAGACAAACACTTGTAAAAGTAGGTATTATACCCAACATGAGGGACCTTTCTGACCAGCATCCCATTGACAAGAAGATTATAGACAACACTTAAAACTGACCCTTACCTTGACCCTAACCTTCACCTAATTTGAACTAATTCAGAAACTGAACAGATTATATACAGTGACTTTATATCATAAAAGTTGAAGTTTATATACTGCTGAATTTGTACATTTGCCCACTGACAAAGGTCTACAATCTTGTCCCTGACATCCTTGGAGAGCTCTTTGGTCTTGGCCATGGTGGAGAGTTTGGAATCTGATTGATTGATTGCTTCTGTGGACAGGTGTTTTTTATACAGGTAACAAGGTGAGATTAGGAGCACTCCCTTTAAGAGTGTGCTCCTAATCTCAGCTCGTTACCTGTATAAAAGACACCTGGGAGCCAGAAATCTTTCTGATTGAGAGGGGGTCAAATACTTATTTCCCTCATTAAAATGCAAATCAATTTATAACATTTTTGACATGCGTTTTTCTGAATTTTTTTGTTGTTATTCTGTCTCTCACTGTTCAAATAAACCTACCATTAAAATTATGGACTGATCATGTCTTTGTCAGTGGGCATACATACAAAATCAGCAGGGGATCAAATACTTTTTTCCCTCACTGTAAATGTATGATTAAATAAAATGATGTTCTTGAAGTTTAAATTGAAGCCTTTTTCTTTACAGATGTCCTGTTGTACTTGTGGTGACCTTATATCCATGGATGAAAAGTGGTCTGTGTTTTTAGGACAGATGCAGTGCATAAGGCCTACATAGAATGTGAATAATGACATTAAGGGTACGTCTGAAATGGCACCATATTCCCTGTACAGTGCACTACATTTGACCAGTGCCATCACTATTTAGGAAATAGGGTGCCATTTGGGACACAGTAAGTTTAGGGAAGGTATTGCTGGAGCACCTATTGTATTGTAATTTCAGTTGATTTCAGCATGCGTTGCTGTGCCAACTCATATTTAGCCAAACCGCTGACTTCCTTTAATAACAGCTTCCTGTCAGCCTGCCTGTCAGTGGTTGGTGGTTATTAGCAGACCTGGGCCACGTATTCATTAGGGCACACCATAGCAAAATGTTTTACAACGGCAAATGAAAACATGTTATTCTTATTGGACAGGTACAGTTAGTCCCTCCCTGTTTCAGTTTGCTTTCTTCCATTTCGTGCCTAATGAATATGACCCAAATACTTTAGCTGTGCTTGGTTGAGCTTGCCTGACTTAATGGAACCAATAGAATAGTCCCAAACGCTCTAAGTATTTGACAGATTTCCAATAGTTTTTAAACCCAGGTCTGGTTATTCATTATTTGTTAAAGCATCCAGAGACATTGTTAAGATGTATACATCCAATATGTTAATCAGTGAAATAGAGCAGTAAGAGATCATATATGAGTGTGCCTGGTGTATGTATTTGTATTTATATTTATTATGGATCCCCTTTAGTTCCTGCCAAGGCAGCAGCTACTCTTCCTGGGGTCCAGCTAAATTAAGGCAGTTATAAAATGTTCAAAACATTACAATAAATTCACAACAGATTTCACAACACATGAAGTGTGTCTTCAGGCCCCTGCTCTACTACCACATATCTACAATACAAAATCCATGTGTACGTGTGTAGAGTGCATATGTTATCGTGTGTGTGTCTGTGCCTATGTTTGTGTTGCTTCACAGTATGTGGGTGGAACTTCCCCCAGTAGACCAGGAAGTTACTCAGGAATCAGATAAAATCTGAAAAGAAGAAGAAAGTGTCCCAACTATAACCAGCCATGACATGTTTCCGTTCCACAAATCCCCACCTACAACAGGGTCAAAAGCAGTCAGCTTCGGACTCAGACACTCAGTACTGGGACCCACCCTGTGTGCACGTTTAGTTTTTTGCCCTAGCACTACACAGCTGATTCAAATAATCAACGCTTGATGATGAGTTGCTTATTTGAATCAGCTGTGTAGTGCTAGAGCAAAAACCTAAACGTTCACTAAGGGAAACCCTGCTTTAAGGCACTGTAGCTATAGTCAATAAACATTGTTGAACATGTCTGAGGTCATCTATGCCACGCCAGATATGACCAAGAAGGTTTGACAGAGGTGAGATGGAGGAGAGGATTGTGGATATCTACATCAGTGCTGACACCCTGGGGGAATGGTGACATCATCACCACGTCACATCTGCAGAAAGGCCAGCTACATGACAGTTACAACACCCTTACTGAGAAAAGAGACCAACTACAGACTAGCTAAGACAACCTGACTGAACAGAGAGACCAGCTACAGACCAGTTACAACAACCTGACTGAAAAGAGAGACCAGCTACAGACCAGTTACAACACCCTGACTAAAGAGAGAGACCAGCTACAGACCAGATACAACACCCTGACTACAGCGAGAGACCAGTTACAGACCAGTTACAACACCCTGACTAAAGAGAGAGACCAGCTACAGACCAGATACAACACCCTGACTACAGCGAGAGACCAGTTACAGACCAGTTACAACACCCTGACTGAGGAGAGAGACCAGCTACAGACCAGTTACAACACCCTGACTAAAGAGAGAGACCACCTACATACAAGCTACAACAACTTGACTAAAGAGAGAGAGACCAGCTAAAGAGGGAGAGAGATCATTTTGAAGGTTGGATCATTAAGAGTGGAAGCCGTTCCGTTTCACATAATTGAACTAGTTTTGGGATGGTGATGGGGATGTTGGTGCCATCTATTGCTCTGTTCATATCTTGGGGGTATGATAT
Source organism: Coregonus lavaretus (assembly GCF_964263955.1). NCBI lineage: Eukaryota > Metazoa > Chordata > Actinopteri > Salmoniformes > Salmonidae > Coregonus > Coregonus lavaretus. The sequence goes on from NW_028166562.1 coordinate 3,059, forward strand.
TTGTGAGTCTGTAACTTTAATACACATATATGTGAATTTGTCCCAATACTTTTGGTCCCCTAAAATGGGGGGACTATGTACAAAAACTGCTGTCAATTCTAAACAGTTCACTCGAAAAACAGTTCACTCGAAAAAACCCTAAAATGAAAGCTGACAGTCTGCACTAACCTCATAGTCATTGTATCATGTCAAATTCAAAGTGCTGGAGTACAGAGCCAAAACAACCAAAAATGTGTCACTGTTCATATACTTTGAGCTCACTGTATATATATTTATCTTTCTCAAAAACATGAGAATTTATCGTCAATCTCAAGAAGAGAGTCAGGATTGGTCTGACTGACAGAGAGACAGAAGGGACCTGGAAATGGGTGGATGGAACAACACTGACCACAACTACTCTGACAACAAGGCTCCAATTTTCAGTTCATTCAACCTTTATCTATACAGGTTACTGTCATTGATGGTAGCAGTCAACAAAGTTGAATTTAAGCTGAAACGTTTCTGTATATTATTTAGGATTGTGATGTTCTAACTGTGATATCTGACGGTTTTTAACCCTGTAGGTACTGGTATTAACCATGATATCTGACTGTTTTTAACCCTGTAGGTACTGGTATTAACCATGATATCTGATGGTGTTTAACCCTGTAGGTACTGGTATTAACCATGATATCTGACTCTTTTTAACCCTGTAGGTACTGGTATTAACCATGATATCTGACTGTTTTTAACTCTGTAGGTACTGGTATTAACCATGATATTTACATTTACATTTTATTCATTTAGCAGACGCTCTTATCCAGAGCGACTTACAGTTAGTGAGTGCATACATTTTCCTACTGGCCCCCCGTGGGAATCGAACCCACAACCCTGGCATTGCAAGCGCCATGCTCTACCAACTGAGCTACACAATACCCCATAATGTCAAAGTGGAATTATGTTTTTAGAAATGTTTACCAATGAATAAAAAATGAAAAGCTGAAATGTCTTGAGTCAATAAGTATTCAACCCCTTGTTATAGCAAGCCTAAATAAGTTCAAGAGTAAACATTTGCTTAATAAGTCACAATAAGTTGCATGTACTCACTGTGTGAAATAAGTGTTTAACATGATTTTTGAATTACAACCTCATCTCTGTACCCCACACATACAATTTTCTGTAAGCTCCCTCAGCCAGAGTGAATTTCAAACACAGATTCAACCAAAAAGACGGGTGATTTTCCAATGCCTCGCAAAGAAGGGCACCTATTGGTAGATATATTTTTTATATCCCTTTGATCATGGTGAAGTTATTAATTACACTTTGGATGGCATATCAATACATCCAGTCACTAGAAACATAGAGGAGTCCTTCCGAACTCAGTTGAGGAAGGAAACCGCTCAGGAATTTCACCATGAGGCCAAAGGTGATTTTAAAACAGTTACTGAGTTCAATGGCTGTGATAGGAGAAAACTGAGGATGGATCAACAACATTGTTGATAGTTACGCCACAATACTAACCTAATTGACAGAGTGAAAAGGAGGAAGCCTGTACAGCATAAAAATATTCTAAAACATGCATCCTGTTTGCAACAAGGCACTAAAGTAATACTGCAGAAAAGGTGGCAAAGCAATTACATTTTTGTCCTGAATACAAAGTGTTATGTTTGGGGCAAATCCAATACAACACATTACTGAGTACCACTCTCCATATTTTGAAGCATAGTGGTGGCTGCATCATGTTATGGGTGTGCTTGTAATCATTAAGGACTGGGGAGTTTTTCAGGATAAAAAATAAAACAGAATGGAGCTAAGCGTAGGCAAAATCCTAAAGGAAAACCTGGTTGTCTGCTTTCCACCAGACACTGGGAGATGAATTCACCTTTCAGCAGGACAATACCCTAAAACACAAGGCCAAATCTACACTGGAGTTGCTTACCAAGACACTGAATGTTGAGTGGGCGAGTTACAGTTTTGACTTAAATCTACTTGACAATCTATGGTAAGACCTGAACATGGTTGTCTAGCAATGATCACCAACCAATTTGACAGAGCTTGAAGAATTTTGAAAAGTATAAATGGGCAAATGTTGCACAATCCAGGTGTGGAAAGCTCTTAGAGACTTACCCAGAAAGACTCACAGCTGTAATCGCTGCCAAAGGTGCTTCTACAAAGTATTGACTCAGGGGTGTGAATACTTATGTTAATTATATATTTCATTTCCAATAAATTTGCAAAAATGTCTAAAAACATGTTTTCACTTGATATGATATCTGACTGTTTTTAACCCTGTAGGTACTGGTATTAACCATGATATCTGACTGTTTTTAACCCTGTAGGTACTGGTATTAACCATGATATCTGACTGTTTTTAACCCTGTAGGTACTGGTATTAACCATGATATCTGACTGTTTTTAACCCTGTAGGTACTGGTATTAACCATGATATCTGACTGTTTTTAACCCTGTAGGTACTGGTATTAACCATGATATCTGACTGTTTTTAACCCTGTAGGTACTGGTATTAACCATGATATCTGACTGTTTTTAACCCTGTAGGTACTGGTATTAACCATGATATCTGACTGTTTTTAACCCTGTAGGTACTGGTATTAACCATGATATCTGATGGTTTTTAACCCTGTAGGTACTGGTATAAACCACAGCCTGATAATGGTGGTGGCCAAACAGAAAATGGTGAGGAGGACTGTGTTGAGATACGTGAAGATCAGAGTCTTCTGAAGGCATGGAATGACTTGTCATGTGACAGGAAACTCAACTGGATTTGTGAGAAAGTGGTTTAACATCACCATGACAACATACTGTAACACATTCAGTAGCCCTCACAACTCTCTCCCGCTCTCTCTCTCAAACCGGCACACACAAACATACTCAGAAGTGTAGATGCACGCACATACACATGCACCTATTGTTTTATTTGTTTGTATCATATTAATATTATTGCTAATTATTGTAGCTTCCTGTATACCAGTAGATTTTTCCTCAGATTGTAGCTTCTTTTATACCAGTAGTTGTTTGACAAATCAACATTACATTAGTACATTTTACTTTCTGCACACTGCATGCGGTGCATTTCATCATTTCCAGTTGAAACATGTTAATCTTAGTATCTACCGATATATTTTTTATCTAAGTAACATAATAAATCAATTCCCATCAAAATCTGTCAGTTTAAGATGGAGATATATGGGTTGTTTGTATGGGCTGCGTCTCAATCAACCACATCCGCCGATATCACCCTTCCTCATCTGCAGTGGAAGGTGGCTGAGCTAAAGCGGTGTTTGTCAGACCATGAGACATACCAAAAATCGGTCTTCTCTCAAAAATGTCTGTAGGGTCCGAAGCGGTTTGGCCTACAAACTAACATGACCACTTTGTGGAAAGGGGAGATTCAATGTCCTACAATGTCCTAGCAGGTCCACCAGCTTCCTGATTGAATGTGATTGAATACTTAGAACAGTTTCACTTGCAGTTGATCACTGATAGAGATCAGAACAGTACTGAGAGGACATACACACACAAGCATGTATGCACGGACAGAGACACGCACACACACACAAACATATTTAAAGTTCCCCTTTAAAACTTCTGATTAAGATGCAGACATAGTTTTCCACAGTTTCTGTCCCCTTCACCGTAGAAACGCAGATTCACTTCTTCCTTCCCTGCCAGCATCTCCATGGTGACTGGGAGCGGCGCGGCCAACGGTACGGTGAGCCTCATGACACCCGCCAATACCCCATCAGGAACGCATGTGAGAGAGAGAGAGAGAGAGAGAGAGAGAGAGAGAGAGAGAGAGAGAGAGAGAGAGAGAGAGAGAGAGAGAGAGAGAGAGAGAGAGAGAGAGAGAGAGAGAGAGAGAGAGAGAGAGAGAGAGAGAGAGAGAGAGAGAGAGAGAGAGAGAGAGAGAGAGAGAGAGAGAGAGAGAGAGAGAGAGAGAGAGAGAGAGAGAGAGAGAGAGACAGAGAGACAGAGAGAGAGAGAGAGAGAGAGAGAGAGAGAGAGAGAGAGAGAGAGAGAGAGAGAGAGAGAGAGAGAGAGAGATTCATATGCTTATGAATAAGGTAAATTATTAATACTCACAGGTAATTGACTTTATCTTTCACAACAACAGCAATTCCTCACTGAATTAAACAGGGACATTGATAGTGTCTGGATTAGTCTGACTGACAGAGAGAAAGAGGGGACCTGGAAATGGGTGGACAATACATCACTGACCACAATGTGAGAGATAACAATCCGGCCGTAGGACTCTAACCAGTTCAACAACATCTGGGTATAATTTATAATGTTGTGTTTACCACAGTGTCTGACTGTCTGGTTCTCTGTGTTGTTTTCCCTCTAGGTACTGGGGGAGAAACCAGCCTGATAATGGTGATGGTCCTATAATACACATAGGAGAGGAGGACTGTGCTCAGAATAATTATGGGCATCCTGGTCATGTAAATAAAGGGAATGACGTAGGATGTAGACATGAATGTAACTGGATTTGTGAAAGAGTGATTTAACAATAGCTCATTATGGACAGTAGCAAGTTTTTTTTTTTAAGTAGCTTTTTGGTCTTATTATACTGTTAGGCATAAGACTAGCAGTGTGTTAGGGTTAGGTTTACTATCAGATTTGAAGAAGATAAATGATAAAAATAGGCAGGGTTTGTGACTTTGCAATTTGGCCAGATAGTGACAACAGAGAAATAATGGTATTACAGACTTGTCTATGGGCTTTTTCTCAACTCATCAGGAGAGGAGAGAGGAGGAGAGGAGATAGGAGGAGAGGAGAGAGGAGGAGAGGAGAGAGGAGGAGAAGAGATAGGAGGAGAGGAGAGAGGAGGAGAGGAGAGAGGAATCAAAGAACCACAAATTTAGATGAGGAAGAAGAATTAAGAGAATGACAGAAAGAAAATCAGAATAGTTATGTTAAGATTTGATAAAGCGTGTGTAGACATACCTCACTGGGAACACATTGGTTCAATCAACGTTGTATACACTTCATTTCAATAAAATTACCTTGAACAAATGTGGAATAGACATTGAATTGACGTCTCTGCCCAGTGGGACTTTGATCTGTGATTTGCCATAGTCTTACACAGTGATCATTTTCAAGGCTCTGAAAGTAAAGTATTAAAGAAACATTGACCCAGCAGGTGTACCAGCTTCCTGATTGAATGTGATTGGATGTGACCTGAACACAACAGAGGGTAGAACTGTACTAAGAGGAAACAAACGCACAGAAGGCAGCCACATGTGCAGGCAAGTATGCAGGCACCCACACACTCACACAATCAGAGACACACAACACAGAAACACACGTTTTAACTTTCCCTTTTAAACCTCTGATAATAACGCAGATATACATTTCCTAACTCTTCACACTGATGTCACACACATGAAATTACCCTATATGGCCATCGGTGGCTGGCCACAGAGTACAAGCCATTATGTGAATTCCTTATGAAAGATGCCACAAACAGGGCTTGCAAAGTATAACTTCCTGCTTGATGTTGATTGGACACATTCTATCAACTGTAGTGCACCACAGACAAAGATCAGAGAGGTACCTGGTGGAGAAGCACATCAGACCAACTACTTAACTACTTGTCAGTACAGTTAGAATCATACAGTAGATATTACCATGAGGAGTCAGTTAGAAAGGTAATCATACAGTAGATATTACCATTAGGAGTCAGTTAGAAAGGTAATCATACAGTAGATATTACCATTAGGAGTCAGTTAGAAAGGTAATCATACAGTAGATATTACCATTAGGAGTCAGTTAGAAAGGTAATCATACAGTCAGTTCAGATGGATGTCTACATCAACAACCAGGTAACTGAAGAAAATGAGAACAGAGCAACGAGGAGAGTGAAGACTGAGACCCATCGCTCAGGTAACAACTATATCACACACACACACATTGACAAAGACTAACACAACCACTTGACACAAAAGAACTGAAAAATGCTGATAGCAAGTCTTAGTGGAAACATTTTTTAAATAGGATTTTACCTTTAAAAATATGTACAGTACCAGTCGAAAGTTTAGACACACCTACTAATTCAAGGGTTTTTCTTTATTTTACAATTTTTTACATTGTAGAATAAAAGTTAAGACATCAAAACTATTAAATAACACATATGGAATCATGTAGTATCCAAAAAAGTGTTAAACAAATCAAAATATATGTTATATTTGAGGTTCTTCAAATAGCCACCCTTTGCCTTGATGACAACTTTGCAAACGCTTGGCATTCTCTCAACCAGCTTCATGAGGTAGTCACCTGGAATGCATTTCAATTAACAGGTGTGCCTTCTTAAAAGTTAATTTTTGAAGGGCTCTTTGTTTTCATGTACAAGATATTCTTTCTCCACCTTTTGGGACCTTGTCACAACAAAACTGATTGGCTCAAACGCATTAAGAAGGAAAGAAATTCCACAAATTAACTTTTAAGAAGGCACACTTGTTAATTGAAATGCATTCCAGGTGACTATGTCATGATGCTGGTTGAGTGAATGCCAAGAGTGGGACTGACCATCCATTAGTTCAAAATGGTTGTTTTAAACATGTTTTGAGGCTACACAGTGTTTGTTTACAATTACAATGGAGTAAAAAAAAAAACATCAGCTTTTTCATGACAGTTGAACTAAGCTCATGAGGCATTTATAAATTATAATAATTAAGAATCTATGGGTATATATAAAATATTTATGTAGCAACTGCAGATTCACCCTTTAATGTAATGACGTGCTTCTAACATGTTATACTGATACAGTAACTTCCTCTAAAGCAGCTGTGAGAAACAGTCCTCTCATTGCTGATTATGTCACACCCTCAAGTGTGTGCCCGTTTGTGTGTGCTTGCGTGTGTGGGGGTATGTGTGTGTACGTGGTTGCTTGCTTGCTTGAATACGTGAGTGTATGTGTGTTCTCACATCAGTGTGTATCTCCTCAGGACCTGAGGATTCAGGGAGAAGACTCTACAGGATGGGTGCTGTGAGCTTTGGGATGCTGTGTGTTCTACAAGTCACTCTCAACATCTCCCTGAGACTAGTCTGTGAGTGTATTGTTTTCTAATCATTACACTATATCAGACTTTCACAACAAGTTCCCAAATGCAGATAACCCACTGGGTACAGATGTCAATTCAATGTCTATTCCACGTTGGTTCAATATCATTTCATTGAAATGATGTCGAAACAACGTTATTTCAACCAGTGGGGAGTGTTGTTATCTGTGTAACTAAGTTCCTTGAGGTCGAAGGAATTGTCCACTGAGCTCCGAGACAGGATTGTGTCGAGGCAAAGATCTGGGGAAGTGTACCAAAAAGATTTCTACAGCATTGAAGGTCCCCAAGAACAAAGTGGCCTCCATCATTCTTAAATGGAAGAAGTTTGGAACCACCAAGACTCTTCCTAGAGCTGGCAGCCCGTCCAAACTTAGCAATAGGGGGAGAAGGGCCTTGGTCATGGAGGTGACCAAGAACCCGATGGTCACTCTGACAGAACTCCAGAGTTCCTCTGTGGAGATGGGATAACCTTCCTGAAGGACAACCTTCTCTGCAGCACTCCACCAACCAGGCCTTTATGGTAGAGTGGCCAGACGGAAGCCACTCCACAGTAAAAGGCACATGACAGCCCGCTTGGAGTTTGCCAAAAGGCACCTAAAGGATGCTCAGATCATGAGAAACAAGACTCTCTGGTCTGATGAAACCAAGATTGAACTCCTTGACCTGAATGCCAAGTGTCACGTCTGGAGGATACCAGGCACCATCCCAACGGTGAAGCATGGTGGTGGCAGCATCATGCTGTGGGGATGTTTTTCAGCAACAGGGACTGGGAGACTAGTCAGGATCGAGGGAAAGATGAACGGAGAAAAGTACCGAGAGATCATTGATGAAAAAACCTGCTCCAGAGAGTGCTCAGGACCTCAGACTGGGGTGAAGGTTCACCTTCCAACAGAACAACAACCCTTATGTAAATGTGATATTTCCGTTTTAGATTTTTTATAAATATGCTAAAATTTATAAAAAAGCAAAAACTGCTTTTTCATTATGGGATATTGTGTGTAGATTTCTAAAATAGTGAAGGAGTCTAAATACTTTCCGAATGCACTATTATGTATCAATCCTTTCCAGATAACAGATGCATCAAAGACTGAAGAGAAGCATTTTTCTCTTTATAAAACCAATTCAGATGCAGAGAGAGACCAGCTACATACCAGATACAACAACCTGACTGTAGAGAGAGACCAGCTACAGACCAGATACAACAACCTTGCTGAAGAGAGAGACCAGCTACAGACCAGAAACAACACCCTGACTAAAGAGAGAGACAGGCTTCAGAATTTGATTTGTGGTCAGTGAGCTGGTTATCATATTTTCCTTTATTATTAAGTCAATTTGTTAATTGAGATCTAGTCCAGTGAATCATGGAAAATAAAATGTGATGTTTATTGTTTTGTATCATATTGTATCAGTGTTGTGTTGTGTCATCAAACAGAGAAACCCTGTTGTTTTGATGGATGGAGGAAGTTTGACTGCAGTTGTTACTTCCTCTCTACTGAGGAGAAAACCTGGGGGAGAGTAGACAGTACTGTGTAAACAGAGGAGCAGACCTGGTGATAATAAACAGCAGAGAGGAACAGGTGAGAGAGAGAGAGAGAGAGAGAGAGAGAGAGAGAGAGAGGGGGGGGGGGGGGGGGGGGGGCGTGTAGATATGGGTGTGCAGGGGGTAGATATGATCAAACAGTGAGCTCCAAAAGTATTGGGACGGTGACAAATGTTTTGTTGTTTTGG
>NW_028166561.1:0-8759 GCF_964263955.1 Coregonus lavaretus
AGAGGGGCAGACAGGGAGAGAGAGGGACAGACGGAGAGAGAGGGACAGACAGGGAGAGAGAGGGGCAGACAGGGATAGAGGGACAGACAGGGATAGAGGGACAGACAGGGAGAGAGAGGGACAGACAGGGAGAGAGAGGGACAGACGGAGAGAGAGGGACAGACAGGGAGAGAGAGGGACAGACGGAGAGAGAGGGACAGACAGGGAGAGAGGGACAGACAGGGAGAGAGGGACAGACGGAGAGAGAGGGACAGACAGGGAGAGAGAGGGACAGACAGGGAGAGAGAGGGGCAGACAGGGAGAGAGAGGGGCAGACAGGGAGAGAGAGGGGCAGACAGGGAGAGAGGGAGAGGAGTAAGGCTGACCCCAACAACAACAAAAATCTTGGTCGACCAAATGTCGTCTGTTCTTTCGACCAATCGATTGGGCATCTGGGCTCATGGTCAATCCGATGTCTGCATTGGCCATGCAGCATTTATGGTGATATGGCCTCAGCAGAAGTCAGGGCATTCATCCTTTTTGCACTTCGCAGAGCAGTGCAGAGCTGTTGTCAAGGAAGTGAGTTGGTGTTATACAGGATGTACCGGCCCCAACTACCTTCAACAAATCATGTCAATGCGTAGCTATACAGAGCCCTACGCATTGTTACAAAATTTGGGAGGCGCATGGCGATGAGCTCGATTTGGCCTCTGCATGCCTCTGGAGGCTCCGCAATTACGTCACACCCTCCTACCACATTTTCGGATCAAGCATAAATTGGCTTTTAGTCTAGGCCTCTGCAATGGATTAGTTCAATGAGATGGACGCAAATATATATATTTGTTACTGCTCGACAAAAAACAAATTTCGGTCCAACAGCTTAACAACCAAACAATCGACCAGTCGACTAATTGGGGTCAGCCCTAGACAGGAGAGAGAGGGACAGGGGGGAGAGGGACAGGAGAGAGAGGGACAGGGGGAGAGGGACAGGAGAGAGAGGGACAGGGGGAGAGGGACAGGGGGAGAGGGACAGGGGGAGAGGGACAGGAGAGAGAGGGACAGACAGGGAGAGAGGAAGAATGTACTTGTGCAGGGATGAGAGGGGGAAAAGGAGAGAAGAGAGGTAGAGACTTGGACGGAGTTGGGGTTGGAAAGCTGGCCATTCCTTTCAGGAAGTGTTATTCCTCACCGCTCTCCATAAACAGTGGAAAAGCAACACAGAGAAAATGTCCCAGTCACTATTTCCACTGTAATCTCTCTCTCTCTCTCTCTCCCTCTTCTCTCTCCCCTCCCTCCCTCCCTCCCTCCGCCCCCCCCCCCCCCAGCCCTGCATATACACAGAGTTCTGTTTCTAATTTAGCTTTCCCACCCAAAGCCCTGTAAACTCATACATGGGTGTGGGTGTGTGTGTGCCACATGCACAGTGTTGTTATACACAGACAGACGGATAGACAGAACAGACACCCAGTAAAAACACAAACAGGAGAACGTGCAGACCGAGACACACAGACACACACACACGGCATTAATTATATACAGCAATGCATGTACAGTATTAAGACTGCTTTGGTGATAAGCTGCTCCATACGAGACTCTTCCCACACACATCCATATTTTATTTCATGTAGACTCGAGCATGTGGAGGAATCCTCTCAACACACAGCCTGATGGCACACTGTTTACGCTCATCCGTGTGTCTGTCTGTGTGTCTGTGTGTGTGTCTGCTCTCTCACACACTAATACATTATCCCACCACCTGCAGGGAGCAATAGTGAGGTAACACACTATATCTGTCAACCCCTCTATCCCCACAGGCACACACCAGAGTTTCCATTAGGAAAACGTGGTGCCGGACATTTGACCGGCAGCATTTTAATTTACCGGACATTTGAGAAATTTACCGGACCCATATGCATTGGTTGCGTAACCTGATTAGGGCGTCCACGGTTCTCAGAATGACAGAAATCACATTTGGTTTATGGTAATTCATCTTAACAGAACATGCAACTCGGATGCAACAGCGTGCGATGAGCAATTTGAAGATGTTAGAATATATAGGCAGCGTGTCCATAAGGCCAGGGGAAGCTTTCCCTAAAGTAAATTCAATTAAATAGCCAAAATTATATAGCCTAATGAGCTTGCTTCTGTCTATACAGAAATAAATAAAATCATTCAAAATAGGCTACTACACCAGAAAGCATGATTTGGCCACAGAGGATCATTAGCTTAAAACCATATACAGTGGGGAGAACAAGCATTTGATATACTGCCGATTTTGCAGGTTTTCCTACTTACAAAGCATGTAGAGGTCTGTAATTTTTATCATAGGTACACTTCAACTGTGAGAGACGGAATCTAAAACAAAAATCCAGAAAATCACAATGTATGATTTTTAAGTAATTAATTTGCATTTTATTGCATGACATAAGTATTTGATACATCAGAAAAGCAGAACTTAATATTTGGTACAGAAACCTTTGTTTGCAATTACAGAGATCATACGTTTCCTGTAGGTCTTGACCAGGTTTGCACACACTGCAGCAGGGATTTTGGCCCACTCCTCCATACAGACCTTCTCCAGATCCTTCAGGTTTCGGGGCAGTCGCTGGGCAATACGGACTTTCAGCTCCCTCCAAAGATTTTCTATTGGGTTCAGGTCTGGAGACTGGCTAGGCCACTGCAGGACCTTGAGATGCTTACTTACTGGCTGTGTGTTTCGGGTCGTTGTCATGCTGGAAGACCCAGCCACGACCCATCTTCAATGCTCTTACTGAGGGAAGGAGGTTGTCAGCCAAGATCTCGCGATACATGGCCCCATCCATCCTCCCCTCAATACGGTGCAGTCGTCCTGTCCCCTTTGCAGAAAAGCATCCCCAAAGAATGATGTTTCCACCTCCATGCTTCACGGTTGGGATGGTGTTCTTGGGGTTGTACTCATCCTTCTTCTTCCTCCAAACACGGCGAGTGGAGTTTAGACCAAAAAGCTCTATTTCTGTCTCATCAGACCACATTACCTTCTCCCATTCCTCCTCTGGATCCTCCAGATGGTCATTGGCAAACGTCAGACGGGCCTGGACATGCGCTGGCTTGAGCAGGGGGACCTTGCGTGCGCTGCAGGATTTACTAATGGTTTTCTTTGAGACTGTGGTCCCAGCTCTCTTCAGGTCATTGACCAGGTCCTGCCGTGTAGTTCTGGGCTGATCCCTCACCTTGATGCCCCACGAGGTGAGATCTTGCATGGAGCCCCAGACCGTCATCTTGAACTTCTTCCATTTTCTAATAATTGCGCCAACAGTTGTTGCCTTCTCACCAAGCTGCTTGCCTATTGTCCTGTAGCCCATCCCAGCCTTGTGCAGGTGTACAATTTTATCCCTGATGTCCTTACACAGCTCTCTGGTCTTGGCCATTGTGGAGAGGTTGGAGTCTGTTTGATTGAGTGTGTGGACAGGTGTCTTTTATACAGGTAACGAGTTCAAACAGGTGCAGTTAATACAGGTAATGAGTGGAGAACAGGAGGGCTTCTTAAAGAAAAACTAACAGGTCTGTGAGAGCCGGAATTCTTACTGGTTGGTAGGTGATCAAATACTTATGTCATGCAATAAAATGCAAATTAATTACTTAAAAATCATACAATGTGATTTTCTGGATTTTTGTTTTAGATTCCGTCTCTCACAGTTGAAGTGTACCTATGATACAGATTACAGACCTCTACATGCTTTGTAAGTAGGAAAACCTGCAAAATCAGCAGTGTATCAAATACTTGTTCTCCCCACTGTATATACACAGTACCAGTCAAAAGTTTGGACATATCTACTCATTCAAGGGTTTTCCTTTATTTTTACTATTTTCTACATTGTAGAATTATAGTGAAGGCATCAAAACTATGAAATAACACATATGGAATCATGTAGTAACCAAAAAAAGTGTTAAACAAATCAAAATACACTACCATTCAAAAGTTTGGGGTCACTTAGAAATGTCCTTGTTTTCGAAAGAAAAGCAATTGTTTTGTCCATTAAAATAACATAAAATTGATCAGAAATACAGTGTAGACATTGTTAATGTTGTAAATGGCTATTGTAGCTGTAAACTGCTGATTTTTTATGGAATATCTACATAGGCGTACAGAGGCCCATTATCAGCAACCATCAGTGCTGTGTTCCAATGGCACGTTGTGTTTGCTAATCCAAGTTTATCATTTTAAAAGGCTAATTGATTATTAGAAAACCCTTTTGCAATTATGTTAGCACAGCTGAAAACTGTTGTGCTGATTAAAGAAGCAATAAAACTGGCCTTCTTGAGACTAGTTGAATATCTGGAGCATCAGTAATTGTGGGTTCGATTACAGGCTCAAAATGGCCAGAAACAAATAACTTTCTTCTGAAACTTGTCAGTCTATTCTTGTTCTGAGAAATGAAGGCTATTCTATGCGAGAAATTGCCAAGAAACTGAAGATCTCGTACAACGCTGTGTACTACTCCCTTCACAGAACAAACTGTCTCTAACCAGAATAGAAAGAGGAGTGGGAGGCCCCGGTGCACAACTGAGCAAAAGGACAAATACATTAGAGTTTCTAGTTTGAGAAACAGATGCCTCACAGGTCCTCAACTGGCAGCTTCATTAAAGAGTACCCGCAAAACACCAGTCGCAACGTCAACAGCGAAGAGGCGACTCCGGGATGCTGACCTTTTAGGCAGAGTTGCAAAGAAAAAGCCATATCTCAGACTGCCCATCTTAATCTTTTATTTTTATTGGCCAGTCTGAGATACAGCTTTTTCTTTGCAACTCTGACTGTTTATCCCATACACACTGTAATATAGGACAGTTTATCCCATACACACTGTTATATAGGACAGTTTATCCCATACACACTGTTATATAGGACCGTTTATCCCATACACACTGTTATATAGGACCGTTTATCCCATACACACTGTTATATAGGACCGTTTATCCCATACACACTGTTATATAGGACCGTTTATCCCATACACACTGTTATATAGGACCGTTTATCCCATACACACTGTTATATAGGACCGTTTATCCCATACACACTGTTATATAGGACCGTTTATCCCATACACACTGTTATATAGGACTGTCAGTGAGAAATACACACCTATATAGGACTGTTAGTGAGAAATACTCACTGTTAGAGTGGGGGAAAAAGTATTTAGTCAGCCACCAATTGTGCAAGTTCTCCCACTTAAAAAGATGAGAGAGGCCTGTAATTTTCATCATAGGTACACGTCAACTATGACAGACAAAATGAGGGAAAAAAATCCAGAAAAAATCCAGAAAATGTTTAATGAATTTATTTGCAAATTATGGTGGAAAATAAGTATTTGGTCAATAACAAAAGTTTCTCAATACTTTGTTATATACCCTTTGTTGGCAATGACACAGGTCAAACGTTTTCTGTAAGTCTTCACAAGGTTTTCACACACTGTTGCTGGTATTTTGGACCATTCCTCCATGCAGATCTCCTCTAGAGCAGTGATGTTTTGGGTCTGTCGCTGGGCAACACGGACTTTCAACTCCCTCCAAATATTTTCTATGGGGTTGAGATCTGGAGACTGGCTAGGCCACTCCAGGACCTTGAAATGCTTCTTACGAAGCCACTCCTTCGTTGCCCGGGCGGTGTGTTTGGGATCATTGTCATGCTGAAAGACCCAGCCACGTTTCATCTTCAATGCCCTTGCTGATAGATGCCCACGATACATGGCCCCATTCATTCTTTCCTTTACACGGATCAGTCGTCCTGGTCCCTTTGCAGAAAAACAGCCCCAAAGCATGATGTTTCCACCCCCATGCTTCACAGTAGGTATGGTGTTCTTTGGATGCAACTCAGCATTCTTTGTCCTCCAAACACGACGAGTTGAGTTTTTACCAAAAAGTTCTATTTTGGTTTCAACTGACCATATGACATTCTCCCAATCCTCTTCTGGATCATCCAAATGCACTCTAGCAAACTTCAGACGGGCCTGGACATGTACTGGCTTAAGCAGGGGGACACATCTGGCACTGCAGGATTTGAGTCCCTGGCGGCGTAGTGTGTTACTGATGGTAGGCTTTGTTACTTTGGTCCCATCAGTAACACACTACGCCGCCAGGGACTCAAATCCTGCAGTGCCAGATGTGTCCCCCTGCTTAAGCCAGTTACTTTGGTCCCAGCTCTCTGCAGGTCATTCACTAGGTCCCCCCGTGTGGTTCTGGGATTTTTGCTCACCGTTCTTGTGATCATTTTGACTCCACGGGGTGAGATCTTGCGTGGAGCCCCAGATCGAGGGAGATTATCAGTGGTCTTGTATGTCTTCCATTTCCTAATAATTGCTCCCACAGTTGATTTCTTCAAACCAAGCTGCTTACCTATTGCAGATTCAGTCTTCTCAGCCTGGTGCAGGTCTACAATTTTGTTTCTGGTGTCCTTTGACAGCTCTTTGGTCTTGGCCATAGTGGAGTTTGGAGTGTGACTGTTTGAGGTTGTGGACAGGTGTCTTTTATACTGATAACAAGTTCAAACAGGTGCCATTAATACAGGTAACGAGTGGAGGACAGAGGAGCCTCTTAAAGAAGAAGTTACAGGTCTGTGAGAGCCAGAAATCTTGCTTGTTTGTAGGTGACCAAATACTTATTTTCCACCATAATTTGCAAATAAATTCATTAAAAATCCTACAATGTGATTTTCTGGATTTTTTTCTCCTCAATTTGTCTGTCATAGTTGACGTGTACCTATGATGAAAATTACAGGCCTCTCTCATCTTTTTAAGTGGGAGAACTTGCACAATTGGTGGCTGACTAAATACTTTTTTCCTCCACTGTATATAGGACTGTCAGTGAGAAATACACAATGTTATATAGGACTGTTAGTGAGAAATACTCACTGTTATATAGGACTGTCAGTGAGAAATACACACGTATATAGGACTGTTAGTGAAAAATACACACTTATATAGGACTGTTAGTGAGAAATACACACTGTTATATAGGACTGTTAGTGATACATACTCACTGTTATATAGGACTGTTAGTGAGAAATACACACTGTTATATAGGACTGTTAGTGATAAATACTCACTGTTATATAGGACTGTTAATGAGAAATACACACTGTTATATAGGACTGTTAGTGAGAAATACACACTGTTATATAGGACTGTTAGTGATAAATACTCACTGTTATATAGGACTGTTAGTGAGAAATACACACTGTTATATAGGACTGTTAGTGATAAATACTCACTGTTATATAGGACTGTTAGTGAGAAATACACACTGTTATATAGTACTGTTAGTGAGAAATACACACCAACAGAAGTCAAGTCCTCTGACCCTCAAGTGGAGCTTTATGTTCCTGTTGACCTCAAAGCCGCAGTTTCAGGAACTCTAGCATTAATACAGTGGTGTCAGGCAGCACAGCCACGGCAGCTTCAGTGAATTAAGAAATCTAAGGCCTGTCCAGCCGCTATTAGGATGCATCCCAAGTGGCACGCTATTCTCTATATGGTACACTACTTCTGACCAGGGTCCATAGTGCTCTGGTCAAAAGTAGTGTGCTATGTAGGGAATATGGTGCCATTTGGGATGCAAACTAAGAGACTGTGTGAGGCTGGCTCTCCTTGTTAGAGGGCACAACATTTGGCTTCTTGGCTTTGCCACCTCGTAATACTATTATAAACACCTCACAGTGTGTGGGTGGATAAACTGCAGCACAAAGGGCTCTGAAATTAACCAGACAGTTTGCCTACCAGCCCAGTCACAGCCCGGCATATTACTTAAACGCCAGACTGAGCCTATTGCCCAAACGCTTGGCCCAGTCCCCTTCTACCAACTCTACTCTTTAACGCAAGTCCCTGTCTCTAGTCCAGTGCCCAATCCCAAATCAGATGTCCCATCCCGAGAATAAATAACTTTTCTCCCGGGTAACCCGGTATTTCCCACCAAAACCGGAAGTGTCATTCAAAAACATTACAAAGCATATGAATGGCTGGATTTGATCAGAGCTTTGATCAGCATGAAAATTCTAACCTGATGCTACCTGAGCCTGATGAGGCATATATTAAATACATTTTATGAGCCCTACATTAATGACATTTAATGAGCCCAAGCCCAAAAAATGATTGTGCTGTTATCCAATACATATATGATAGGCTACTGCACATTACGCACAACAGAAAAATATAAAAGCCCATAGATGTAGCTAGCTATATGATCTCTTGGGTAAATAAGCTAGCTCCAGAAGGCTAATATCTTTTAGTATGAACTGTATTACTGTAGTGTATTGTATTATAATGTATTATATGGACTGGAATTATGCACATCGTTCAAACCAAGATAAAGCGGGGAGAGAACATGCGATTCTGGTGCAGCACGTGGCCTACAAAGTTAGCGAATAGGCTAGCGAATTTGATTTTAATTCTGAAATATAATAGGGCCTATTTGTATAATTAGTAGGCTGACAATATATATTTCCCCTAATATTAATAGCCTACCTCCTCTTTCTCTCGCTATTGTTGCTGATTCCTTCCTCGCTTTCAACAGTTAAATTAAATACGTTTCGTTGTCCTTATCTTCATCATTCTAATTACATCCTTCAATAATATAGACATCCTTCACTTCTCTTCACGAAGATTGATTGAATGGTTATGGGTCTGAATAAATAACTGCTATATCCTACCCCCATCGCGCGTTCGCTCTTCTTTCAAACTACCTTGAGTTCTATTGGCTGCTGTATTTAACATTTAGCAAACAAGAGCTTGCTTCCCTCTTCGAATAGT